>NC_092778.1:62468697-62552763 GCF_047496795.1 Chiloscyllium punctatum | reverse complement strand
AGCATTGGTTCATGAAGGACGGGTCATGCTTCACAAATCTTTTGGAATTCTATGAAGACATTTCAAGCAAGGTAGACAATGGGGACAGTGGACAGTGGATGTGGTGTACCTGGATTTCCAACAGGCCTTTGACAAAGTGCCACACAAGAGGCTGCTACATAAGATAGGAATGCATGCCATTACAGGTAGAGTATTAGCATGGATAGAGGTTTGATTGTCTGACAAAAAGCAGAGTGGGGATAAATGAGTGCTATTTGGGCTGGCAATCAGTAAAAAGGGGGTGCCTCAGGGATCACTATTGGGACCACAATTATTTACAATGTGTATAGATGATTTGGAGTGGGGGACCCTGTGTATGGTAGAAAACTTTTCCGATGAGTAGCAGAGCAAAGTGTGCAGAGGACTGAAATGTTGCAGAGGAACACAGAGATTGAGTGGGCAAAGGTCTGGCAGATGGAATACAATGTTAGTAAATGTGAAGTCATATTTTGGTAGGAGTATCAGTAAAATAGATTACTTGAATGGTAAAAGGTTGCAGCGTGCTGATTTGCAGAGGGACCTGGGTGTCCTTGTGCATGAATCACAGAAGGTTGGTCTGCAGATACAACAAGTAATCAGGAAGGCAAATGGAATTTTGACCTTCATTGCTAAAGAGATTGAGATTAAAAACAAAGGCAATGTCACAGCTGTACAGGGTGCAGATGAAGCCACACCTGGAGTACAGTGTGCAGATTTGGTCTCCTTAAGGATGCATTGGCACTGGAGGGGGTGCAGAGGAGGTTCACTTAGTAGATTTCGGAGTTGAGGGAGTTAGTTTATGAGGAGAGATGAAGTAGACTGGGATTATATTCATTGGAATTCAGAAGAATGAGGGAGGATATTATAGAAATATTTTAAATTATGAAGGGAATTGATAAAATGGAAACAAAGAGGATGTTTCCGCTGGTAGGTAAGACTAGTACAAGAGGGCACGGTCTCAGGATTAGAGGAAGCAGGTTTAGAATGGAATAGAGAAGGAACTTCTTCACCCAGAGGGTGGTTAATCTATAGAATTCCTTACCCAGGGAAGGAGTTGACGCTACTTCAGTAATTGCTTTTAAAGCTAAGGTAGATAATTCCTTTAATTTTTCAAAAAAGTAAGGAATATGGTGAAAACACATAAGTGGAGCTGAATCCACGAAAAGATTAGCCATGAGTGGTGCAGCAGGCTCGAAGGGCCAGACAGCCTGCTCATAGTTCTTGTGTGCTAATCGAGCCTGGCCAATTCACCTAACCTGCACATCTTTGGATCATGGAAGGAAACCCACGCAAAGACAGGGAGAATGTGCAAACTTCACACAATCGCCAGAGGCTGGAAACAAACCCAGGTCCCTGGCATTGCGAGGCAGCAGCGCTAACCACTTAGCCATCACGCTGCCCCACTCTCCTCCTCAAAATCCTACTTGATGGTTGAGGGATATTCCAGGAAATGGTTGCAATTGAAGTGTGGTCAACTTACTGCCTCCTTTCGTTCACTACCACTGGTCATTCCAGATCTAAACTAGTTCCAATGGAATTGGTCAAGTTTTTGTCACTTCTTGGTGCCATTCATCAATATTAGGAGTCACATTCTTTTTATTCACTCAAGGTAGGGGCACATTGGCATGTCTCTACTGTCCTTGTCCTTCATATTTGGTAGGTGCTAAGGAGTCATGGTGAATCTCTAGATGCTGTACACTGCTGCTACACAGCATTGATTGTGAAGAGTTTGAATGTGGATGTGGTGCCAATTAAGCAAGTTTGTGTGTACTGGATGATGTCAAACAGAGTATTGTTTGAGATGCATCCTTCTGGGCAAGTGGAAAGCTGGTGGACAGGCTTTTCGGGGTAGGGGTGATGTACTTGCAACAGGATTCCCAGCATTTGACTCAGTATCTAGTCAATGATTATCCCCAGGATGTTGGTTGCTGGGGGAAGGGGGGGGGGGGGGGGGGGGGGTGAAATTTCAGTAATAATTATACTACTACATGTCAGGGGCAATGGTTAGATTTTCCTGTTGGAAATGCTCAATGCCCCTATTCAAGGTTTATGGGGAAAATCCAGGAAAGTGGAGTTGAGGATTACCACATCAGCAGTGATCACTTGGATGGCAAAGTGGACTCAATGGGCCAAATGGTCTACTTCCATTACTCAAGTTAATGTTGGGAAGGTTCCTCCATCCAGCACGAATTTATAATTTTTCACCATTATTCCTTTTGTCATTTAAATCTATCCTCCACTCTATTACAGCACCTTCCTTTTGCTTCTGCCCACTCCATCATGCCTTCCTATCACTTGCTCAAAACTCATTACATCTCACTTTTCCCAGCTCTAATGAATAGTCACTGATAAAATATAAACTTTGCTTCTCGCTTAACACATCTGGTGGATTCTGTGCAGTATTTTCCACATTCTTTTGTTCCAAACTTCCAGCAACTAGAGTATTTTACTTCTGCAAGACTCCAGTCTGTAGATTCAGGGAGAAAGAGGGCCGGAGGCTATCAACTTGAACACAAATCTTTCTTTAACCTGTCTGACATCCCAACCTGCATCAGTCCATCAAAATTGTTTTAAAGACAAAAATACACAAAGGTTGCTAAGAATACAATTGACTCTTTTAATTGGAAAATAATCAGTACGTAAAACATACAAAGCATTTCAACTTTAAATAAATCCATTATTTATACAATATCTGAATACATAAAATGTACAATTGATGGTAACAAGACAGTGTATTGGTAGAAACACACCATTAGCAAAACATTGTTCATTTCAGTAAATTACCTACAAGTGATGTAAGGGTGGGACAGGAAATTTCAGAAAGAGAAATGAAAGCATCTTAAGTGTGGCAACACAACTAAACAAGCCATCAAGACTCACAACCACCCCACAGACCACAGAACTGCAGCCCAGAAGTGAAAGCACCAAAACTTATCCTATAAAATATACATTGTAGCACAAGCTAAATGCACAGATTATATACCAGAGTTTTAAGAATTAAATTTGTAATCCTGTTACAGAAAATTCAGTGTGGTCAATTCTGTGTAAAATCCAAGGACGGAAGATCTTGTAATCCAAAGAGGACAGTCAGACAAGGTCCAAAGTCCTGGAATAACTTTGAAGAGGGAAATTAAAATAGAAAAAGTGTCTTTTTTTTCTCCTGTTTTAAGCTAGAAACCAGTTGTCTGATGCATTTTTAAAAATCAGTGAGAGATACACTCAACGGATGTAACACACCAAAGGTTGCAGAATGCAATAGGACATGGAGGGTCACAAGCACACTTACACATGTCACTCAACTATAAATTTCTCGTAACAAAAATACAGTAAAATGGACATTTTTGAATTTTCACAAAACTTGAAGGGACACTGGAGGAAAAAAAGCCAAACCTCAGATTAATAAAAAGCTGTAGTTCAGTAATAAATTCAAGAAAAAATAAATCACATTTCAGTTGATTTTAGTTAAGGCAACAGTATTTGCAGGACTGATTCCATTCCTTTATGCCCTGCTGCCTATTGCTTCATGAATACTTGGTGTTAAAATCTGTGCCAAGACTAAAATAGTGCAATCAGCTTTGTGAGCAAGCCACCTTGATATACCTTGGTAGAAGTGATGTTCCCTCCAGTGAGATGCTAAGGCAGCCATAGATTTGATTTTATTCAGAAAGGTATCTCTTTGAACTCACTAGTAAATGAGGCAAAAATCATTGGTGGGGCATTTATGGTACCTGCAGGTGCAATCGACATAAATGCACATTTTGTGCCCCAAAGTGAACTGGTTTTGGTTAATATCATCATGTGCGCAAACCAGTGGCACTATCTCAATTGTAACAATGGATTGTAAACGTAACAAGCTGAAACCCAATGCTTTAGCTAAAGATTCCAGATCACTGTGATTTTATCTCAGGGGGGGGAGGGGCTTTGAAAGAACCCAGGTGCTTATCAAGTGCACACAAGGAAACAAACTTTACAGATGTGAGTGCACATGTGAACTGTGTACATGTACTGCAAACCCTGGTACCAGTACAGCGTACATACAACAGCACAGTGCTAACCCAGCTACCAGCTTAACGTACTGAAAAACTGCATGGCTGCTTGAAGAACTGCAGAAGTCTTGCAACTTTGAATGCCACAGCACCTCTCCAATTCTTGATCAGTAAACTGGTAAAATGTTTAATACTGTCTTTCATTTTATACTGTTTCCACAGCTACAAACAGCATCATACACAGCAGCAGCTGCCCCCCCCCCCCCCCCCAGCTCATTCGATGACTTTGTCAGAATGAGCTCTGGCACGACTCGCCTTTTTAAACCAAGGAATTTCATGAAACACCACAATTATAGAAGCAAAGACAAACCTCTGCAGTAATGATGTCAAACTACTTCACACCAGTAGTATTCAAAGGCTGAAACGGATGCTGCTTTTATTAGGGCAACTAGTGAATTACTGCATACTTTTGTGAACAAGCATTTTAAAAAAGGTATTACCCAATTGCTTAAAAAGTGCCTATAAATTATTACAGCATCTTGGAGCCCTTTTAGCAACAAGGCAATTGAGGGTGGTGAGGAGCAGTAAACTACATACGCTGTCAGTTTCTGTTATTGCTCACTACTCGTCATCTGTTACTTGGTAGTCTGTAGCAATTTGTCCGAACATTTCCACATTTGCAGCCTCTGTAACTAAGTGTAACGGTTCTTCAGCCAGCCCTTCTTTCCTTCGCCGCTCCATTTCCCACTCTACAAATGTGTCAAACAGGCTTGGCCAGGCCTCATCTTCGCTGTAGTTTGTAAGATCGGGACCTATCACCTGAATAAAATTCAAGAACATATTCCACGTATCTCGAGAGATTCCCTTTATTCCGGGTGGGTTTTCAGTTAAGAAGCTCAGCCACTGGTCCAATATGAAAGGTACGTTCTGTGTGAACACCAGTTTCCAAAGAGCAACAGCTATTTCCCTCCGTAGCGATCGCTGACCTTCCTCAGAGTCCAGCCCAAACTGAAACGTAAATCGATACAAATCCTTGAACTTGTCCTCAACTTTGGCTTCATTCATAAGGCTTGGGAATCTGGCACGGATTCCATCAATACTGTCTGCATTTAATGCCTTGCACCCCTCAACAAATTCTTTCCTGTCGTAAAAGGAGGGAAAAGGAATTAATTAGAACATCTTGAACCAGTTGAAAAGCCTGTGTATTAATTAAGAGTTTCTGATGCTTTTAATGCAATTACTTTTTAATAGAGGCAACACATTTTTATTTAACACAATTGCCATCAGTTACATCAACAGAATGGTTTAAACTTAATAACCGGGCAAACAGATTTCAGAATTTTAGTCTCCTAATTGCATTGATGAATGATTATGCAAATGAAAATGCTTGAGTATTGTGAATAGGGTGGCACGGTGACTCAGTGGTTAGCACTGCTGCTGTGAGGTGTCAGGGACTCCAGTTCAATTCCAACCTCGGGCAACCATCTGTATGGCGTTTTCACATTCTCTGTGTCTATGTGGGTTTTCCTGGGTACTCTGGTTTCTTGCCACAGTCCAAAGTCATGCAGGTCAGGATGGACTGGCTCTGCTAAATTTCCCATATAGTGTTCAGGGATGTGCTGCTCAGGTGGATCAGCCATGGGAAATGCGGGGTTACAGGGATAGGGTGGGGGCTGGGTCTGTGAGAGATATTGAGGGTTGATGCAGCCTCGATGGGTTGAATGGCCTGTTTCCATACTATAGGGATTCTACCTCAAGTATTGACTAGCAAGAGTTACTAGTGTCCATTATACAACATACGCAAGTCCAACTCACCTAATAAAACACTAAATTTTGTAAATATCAGGTTCACATCAAATCAAATCATCCTTTTCTCTCTCAGACCTTCAACTTTTTGACTTATACCAAAGTTATCAATTTCAAATGATTTTTTAACATTTTTTTTTCAAATAATAGTGTGCATTCCATTCAGATGGAGTGTTACTACACAGGAAACCAAATAATGTAAAAACCCAGCAATTTATTTCTGAATTTTTGAAATTCTCACGTGTGCTGAAAATAGCAGAAACAAAATTAGTTGGTGAATTACACAAAAACAATGTTAGATTTTTTCCTGTGGGTGAATAGAGAACCAGATTTCACTGGGTAATTGAATGAATTGAGCTTTGTTCCCTTAATTATCGTCTGTCCCTTTCTGAACAGCTGAAGACAATGAAAATATTACTGGATCCTATGGAGGTGAATATCATTGAATTCCACTCTCTCTGTATATGGAGTCTGCCAAACTCAAATGACATTAAGAATGAACCCTTCGCAATCTTGGAAGTTCTCAAAGTGCTTCACAAAAATGAAGTAACGTTTGAAATATAGTCACTGCTGTAAGCCAAAACCTTGCACAAGATTACAAAACAACCAATTGTATGCCAGAGTCAGAGATATATAACATGGAAACAGACCCTTCGGTCCAACCCGTCCATGCCAACCAGATATCCTAACCCGATCTAGTCCCACCTGCCAGCACCCGGCCCATATCCCTCCAAACCCTTTCTATTCATATACCCATGCCGCCTTTTAAATGCTGTAATTATACCAGCCTCCACCACTTCCTCTGGCAGCTCATTCCATACGCACATCACCCTCTGCGTGAAAACGCTGCCCCTTAGGTCCCTTTTATATCTTTCCCCTCTCACCCTAAACCTATGCCCTCTAGTTCTGAACTCCCCCACCCCAGGCAAAAGACCCTGACTATTTACCCTATCCATGCCCCTCAGGATTTTGTAAACCTCTAAGGTCACCCCTCAGCCTCTGATGCTCCACGGAAAACAGCCCCAAGCCTGTTCAGCCTCTCCCTGTAGCTCAAATCCTCCATCCCTGGCAACATCCTTGTAAATCTTTTCTGAGTCCTTTCAAGTTTCACAACATCCTTCCAATAGGAAGGAGACCAGAATTGCACACAATATTCCAAAAGTGGACTAACCAAAGTCCTGTACAGCCGCAACATGACCTCCCAACTCCTGTACTCAATACTCTGACCAATAAAAGAAAGCATACCAAATGCCTTCTTCACTATCCTATCTACCGGTGACCCCACTTTCAAGGAACTAAGAGACCTTGGAGTGCAGGTTCATTGTTCAGTAACACTCCCCAGGACCTTACCATTAAGTGTGTTAGCCCTGCTAAGATTTGCTTTTCCAAAATGCAGCACCTTGCATTTATTTAAATTGAACTCCATCTGTCACTTCTCAGCCCATTGGCCCATCTGATCAAGATCCAGTTGTAATCTGAGGTAACCCTCTTCATTGTCCACTCCATCTCCAATTTTGGTGTCACCTAGAAACTTACAAACTATACCTGCCATGTTCACATCCAAATCACTTATATAAACGATGAAAAGCAGTGGACCCAGCACCGATCCTTGTGGCACTCCACTGGTCTCAGACCTCTAGTCTGAAAAGCAACCCTCCACCATCACCCTCTGTCTTCTACCTTTGAGCCAGTTCTGTATCCAAATGGCTAGTTCTCCCTGTATTCCATGAGATCTAACCTTGCTAACCAGTTTACCATGAGGAACCTTGTCAAATGCCTTACCAAAGTCCACATAGATCACGTCTACCACTCTGCCCTCATCAATCCTCTTTGTTACTACTTCAAAAAACTCAAGTTCGAGAGACATGATTTCCCACACACAAAGCCATGCTGACTATCCTTAAATCAGTCCTTGTCTTTCCAAATAGGTGTAAATCCTGTCCCTCAGAATTCCCTCCAGAAACTTGTCCTCCACTGATGTCAGGCTCACCAACCTATAGTTCCCTGGGTTTTCCTTACCACCTTTCTTAAATAGTGGCAACCACGTTAGCCAACCTCCAGTCTTCTGGCACCTCACCTGTGACTATCGATGATACAAATATCTCAGCAAAAGGCCCAGCAATCACTTCCCAGCTTCCCACAGAGTTATAGGGTAAACCTCATCAGTCTACCATGAGGAACCTAGTCAAATGCCTTACTGAAGTCCATATAGATAGTCCATATAGTTCCTGGTAACTTTTATGCATTTCAAGACATCCTGCACCACCACCTCTATAATATGGTCATTTTTCAAGATGTCACCATCTACACCGCCCAACACTATCTTCCATGTCCTTCTCTACAGTAAACACTGATTCAAAATACTTATTTAATACCTGCCCCATCTCCTGTAGCTCCATACATAGGCTGCCTTGCTGATCTTTGAGGGGCCCTATTCTCTTCCTAGTTACTCCTTTGTCCTTATTGTATTTGTAACAACCCTTTGGATTCGCTTAATTCTATTTGCCAAAGCTATCTCATGTCCCCGTTTTGCACTCCTCATTTCCCTCTTAAGTATACCCCTACTCCCTTTATATTCTAAGGACTCACTCGATCTATCCTGTCTATACCTGACATATGCTTCCTTCTTTTTCTTAACCATACCCTCAATGTCTTTAGTCATCCAGCATTCCCTATACCTACCAGCCTTTCCTTTCACCCTGACAGGAATATACTTTCTCTGGATTCTTGTTATCTCATTTCTGAAGGCTTCCCATTTCCCAACCATCCCTTTACCTGCGAACATCTGCCCCCAATCAGCTTTTGAAAGTTCTTGCCTAATACCGTCAAAATTAGCTTTCCTCCAATTTAGAAACTCAACTTTTAAATCCGGTCTATCCTTTTCCATCACTATTTTAAAACTAATAGAATTATGGTCACTGGCCCCAAAGTGCTCCCCCAGTGACACCTCGGTCACCTGCCCTGCCTTATTTCCCAAGAGTAGGTCAAGTTTTGCACCTTCTTTTGTAGGTACGTTCACAAACTGAATCAGAAAAATTTTGCTGTACACACTTAAATTCTTTTCCATCTAAACCCTTAAGACTGTGGCAGTTAAAATCCTCTACCACAACCACCCTATTATTCTTACAGATAACTGAAATCTCCTTACAGATTTGTTTCTCAATTTCCCGCTGACTATTAGAGAGTCTACAATACAATCCCAATAAGGTGATGAAGGGCTTATGCCAGAAACGTCGATTCTCCTGCTCCTCGGATACTGCCTGACCGGCTGTGCTTTTCTTGCACTACACTCTCGACTGATCTTCAGTCCTCACTTTCTCCCATTTTCATTCATTTTGGGGCTGTTCAAGCAAAATCATAGTGCTGAGAAAGCAGCTCGCCAAACCAAGCTGTGACAAATCACTTCCACACGGTGTCTCTTGCCTATTGCTGACAGATTGATGTAACCACATCTCGCAGTGAACGCAGCATTTTACCTCATATTGTCTGCACCCAAACCAGCATGGCCATTTACAGTATCACTGCAGTAGTGATCCAAACATCTTACCTGGTAAACTTGCACATAGTAGCCGCTTGAAACTTCCACGCTAACAACAACACTATGAACTCAGTAGGATCCACAGAAAGGTCATTGCAAAACCACTCCATGCCCTCCTCTAAGATGGCATCCTCATGAGCGTCTTTATACCTGCTAAACAATTCTTCCGCACGCTTAAGAGAGAACTCCTCATGATATGAAAACGATTCTTCTTTTTTACTGTCTCCAGAGTGAGCGAGTTGGGGCTGGGTTGATTCCACGACATCAGTTTTCTTTGTTCCATTGGCAAGTATATCACCAGAAGCTTTTGCACACATCGAGCTAAATTCTTCACCAGGGCTGGCAGTTTTCTTAACATGTGATTTGCTCCCAGGTTCTTTATCTCCAGTTTTACTGCCCAGAGATGAAGGGGGGTTTCTGCACTTGGTGACACACTGGCCCATGTTTCTCAACTGCAGGCCTAAAGCAGTCCCCTTCCAGTGACACTCCGCTGCTGCTCCTGCTGCTCCATACACTTCAACTCGGCATCAGGAATGCGGCTTACAAAGAAACTGAAAAACAAAACGATTGAGACATTGAACTGGGTAGCTTTAAATGACCATTTTATGCTTGTAGGTCCCACCTTGTAAAAAGAGCCTTTTAAGACACACATCAGATCACAAATACAACAATCTCCCAAAACAACAAATTTAGTTTCAGATGGAGACCCAAACTCAAGTTTCCCTCTGCTCGCAAAGCTGAATCTTGGGCCATTGGAAACTCAGTCCTTGCTCGCAGAGGAACCTTGAGTTTGGGTCTCCATCTAAAACTAAATTTTGATTGTTTTCAATTCATAAATAGCGAAGTTTCTTTATGAAGAGGACTCCATCTTCTAAACAACAAATAACTAAAAACTTTAAGTAATAACATATGTTAACGAAAGTGAAAAATTCAGTCAGTTGTGACTTGTTTTTGAAAGATAAGTGCTTTGACAGCCAGTGGCTTGGGGGTTTTACACAGTTACTGCCTTTGCAGATGCCTGTCAGTTCTTGTAGCAAAAATGAACTGATCACAAGTCCAACAGAAGGATTTTGAGGATGATGAGAATGAATATCTGTCTCAGGGTTGACTGTAACAGTTTCTCCTTCTGCAGCTAAAAGCAGAAAGCCAAAGGAAAGACTGTAACATGGTAGATAGTTAGCATGGCTGTCAGAACACCAATACAAAAGTATAGGGGACCCAGAATAAGCAACACCAGATCACAATTTAAATCCCAACATTCATTTGTATGATTACTGAAAACAGCAAAGAAATGTTCTCTTATTCTTTAATAAGTATCTATATTTAGAAGAGTACACAAATTTCCCACTAGCTTTCCACTGTTTCTACAGATGTTTTTGATGTGAAGTCATGTATTTTTTCAACTAAAGCATGATGATATATTGTAGGCAAACCTGAGATGAAAATCACTACGATAATAAACACTTCAGGAGTCGGCCATACTCCGTGTGAAGGGTAACAGGTAGATAGACACAAACAATAATGGCACGAAGGTGGCTCAGTGGTTAACACTGTTGCCTCACTGCACCAGGGATCTGGGTTCGATTCCAGCCTTGGGTGATGTATGGTATTTGCACATTCTCTGTGTCTGCATGCGTTTCCTCCGGGTGCTCCAGTTTCCTCCCACAGTCCAAAGACGTGCAGGTTAGGGTGAATTGGCCGTGGAAAATGCCAGGCTACAGGGATAGGGTAGAGGGTGGTTCGAGGTGGAATGCTCGTTGGAAGATCAGCGTGTACTCAATGGGCTGAATGGCCTGCTTCCACACTGTAGGATTTCTATGATTCCACAATAAACCAAAGTAACTTCCACGCTAACAACAACAACACTATGAACTCAGTAGGATCCACAGAAAGGTCATTGCAAAACCACAAAGAAGGCTCAAACTCTGACCAGACACCTAACAGCAATCTTCATACCAGTTTAAAGAAAAACAGAGGGTCTTGTGGCACAGAATCCCAATTTCTGAGTCGGGCGGTCTTGGTTCAAGTCCCAACTGCTCCAGAGGTGAGTCATTACATCCCTGGACAGGCCGACTTAAAACAAAAGGACCAGCTGAACATGATAAAAGTTCTGCATTCATTATCAATGGTTTCCTTGCCAAACTAGAGGGAACTTCACAATAAATAATAAGTTGCTACATTTTTTTGGATTAGTGGTGCTGGAAGAGCACAGCAGTTCAGGCAGCATCCGAGGAGCAGCAAAATCGACGTTTCAGGCAAAAGCCCTTCATCATTCCTGATGAAGGGCTTTTGCCGCTCCTCAGATGCTGCCTGAACTGCTGTGCTCTTCCAGCACCACTAATCCTAAATCTGGTTTCCAGCATCTGCAGTCATTGTTTTTACCTAATAAATTGCTACGACCAAGTGTGATCAGGAACCTGCTTCAAGGGAACGGTGACCATTTGGGAGTCTGTTATCCATTCAGGATAAGAGTTCACACACAAGACTTTATTAACAAAGTCTTCCTGCAAAATTAAACATCTGAAAAATCAAAATGAGCAAAATGAACAAATCTACCCTCAAGTTGAAACTTTAGATCAACAATCCTACTTGAACGAGCTGGAAACAGTATACCATCAACTGCACTGTTTACCATTTGTATTAGGGTCAGGTGTACCTTATTTTATTTCTTTCCCACAAATGAGCCAGTAGATATTCTTACCTCTTCTGACACAAGAAAAATTCTCATCCACACAACTGAAAATATGGTTATCCAAGAATCATTCCCTTCTCCCTGGCAAACACAGCTCTCAATTTACAACACATTGAGACCTCAACTTCCAAGGTTCATAACCAAATCTACCAAAGTTATTGCATACCATTGAGTTATGATGGTAAATCTTGATAAGTAGAGCCTCCCAATTTCATCTACCCAAAATGGGGTCATAGAGATGTACAGAACACAGGCCCTTATAGCCCTCCACCACTTCCTTAGCAAACATCATTAATATGCCCCTTCTAAGATGACATGAAAATAGCAGTTAATGTACTGAACCTGATCTAAGTTTTAGATTCCTCTCTCATTCTTACAAACAGAGGGTTAATCTGCTTGAACTTTCCTCATAAGACAATCCTAGACCAGGAGAATTTTTCCATTTAGGAAATATCAGGATCAGGAATGTTCTACTTGAAAAATTGATGGAAGACAAATCCACAAATAATTTTAACAAAAGGGGCGTTGATGGACAAAGTACAAAGAGGCTGAGAAACTAGGTACCCCTATAATTTCTATGAGGGAACACAAACAATGGGCCAAATAGCCTCTGTGATGCATGTTTTTAATCATTCCCCTGCATAAAGGAAGTATCTAATACTCGAATGCCACAAATTCAGTTGAATTAGTGGAATACAGTACTGTGGTTGATTTCCAGTTAACAAGGCTGTAATTCTTAGCATGTGCGGTCGAGCAGCTGAGGAAACTTCCTTTTAAGGAATGGTGAAGCATCATGCTCTTATTTATCAGCCATCCAACCTGGCGACACACATCAGTGGCATCAGGACATAAGGAACACCTGGTGTTACTCAATCTACACGTTACAAGCTGCTTCTGGGGCTTTGCTTTTATTCATTCACAGGTGGTGGGTGGTATTGGCTGCACCAGCACTAATTTCCCACCCCGACTTGTTCTGGAGATTAAAACTAGTTTTAACTCACTCAGTCCGGAAAAGATTAACTCCCACTTTATTGTGCAATCTCTCTCCTCGTACTAAGTATGCTCATCGTTTCCCAGAAACTTAATTTCAAGTGTGCAACATCAAATCTCTGGATTTTTTTTTCAAAACATTTCATGACAATTTTCCACGTTATTGCTGTGGTCTGGTATACTATACAGTCATGTGGTTGACTTACCCGCCTTCTGAAATGGCCCAGCATGCCATTCAATTGTACCAAACCGCTTCAAAGTCCAAAGAAAGGAATGAAAGTGGATGGTGTCCATGATATTGATACAAGTACCAGAAACTGTAATGGTCGATGCTGCAAAATTCACCTGACCAACATCTGGGAGCTCAGAGTCAGCGTACAGAAACAGACCCTTTTGGTCCAACTAGTCCATGCTGACCAAGTTTCCCAAACTAAACTAGTCCCACTTTCCTGCACTTGGCTCATATCGCTCTAAACCGTTCCTATTCATGAACCTATGTATTTTAAATATTTGTAACTGTACCTGCATCTACCATTTCCTCCAGCAGTTCATTCCACATACAAACCATGCTGTGTGAAAAAGTTGCCCCTTAGCTCCCTTTTAAATATTTATCCTTTCACCTTAAAAATATGCCCCCTAGTTTTGAAGTTTCCTACCCTACTGGAAAGATCTTTGCTGTTCACCCAATACATGCCCCTCGTGATTTTATAAACCTCTAGTCACCCCTCAGCCTCTTGCGCTCCAGTGAAAGAAGTCCCAGCCTATTCACATAGTTATAAATCTTCAAGTCCTGGCAACATCCTGGTAAATAGTTTCTGAAGCCCCTCCAATTTAATAATATCCATCCTATAGCAGGGCGACCAGCACTCCACACAATACTCCAAAACGTGGCCTCACCAACATCCTTTGGCAAGTTTTTGACAACTGTCAATGTTCACTGTTATTAACCCTCAAGACTGACTGCAATCTAAAAGATTAGCACAAACAAATTAATGTAGAAACCCTGAAGTTGAAGTCTGCCATTCTTTTGCTGTGCTGTAGACATCCCAAACAGTTTCCCCAGAACCATCCCAGAACAAAACCATTTGATTTGAAAAGAACTCACTCTTTCCTACTCTCACGTTTTCAAGAAGAATGATTACATTTGCCTCCTCCACCCCATTTTTGCTCTTCAAGAACAATTTAGCCAGAGCCACTGCTTCACTGTTACAGACATTAAGCCTTGTTCACTGAGGTGTAACAGCTTGTGCCAAAATTGGGAGAGCGGTCCCACAGACCAGGGCTAGAAGCTATGATTCCATGAGTATTGTTCTGTCCTAGACAGCACTATCACTATTCCTTGTCATCCCACTGGCAGAACAGACTCAGCAGAGGTGGAAGCACAGTGGGGTACACAGTTAGGAGAGAGTGGTCATACAAGTTCTGAACATTGACACCAGACCTAATGAAACCTCATGGCAGAAGGCCAAACAGGGCAAGGGAATCACATTCCTGCAACTCTCTTAACCCATCACTGCACACCGCACCATGTTGAATACCTCTCAGAGGGCACCAAGGGGAAAAAGGATACAGGGAGAAGGCAGGGGAAAAACAAAAGTGTGAGAAACACATCAGCCACGATCGAATGGCAGGATAGACTCATTGGACCAAATGGTCTAATTATGCTCCCATGTTTTATGCTGTAATTGAACACGTCTTCAGGTTTCACAAAGAGGATTTCTGAATGGTTGATAAATGAGTAAATAGGAACCTGACTGTTCAATACTTGAAAGGGTTCAAAAAAAAAATTTAAAAAGGATGTTGCCAGGGTCAGATGGTTTGAGCTACAGGGAGAGGCTGAATACACTGGGGGTGTTTCCCCTGGAGGCTGAGGGGTGACCTTATAGAGGTTTATAAAACCATGAAGAGCATGGATAGGGTGAGTAGACAAGGTCTTTTTCCTGGAGTGGGGGAGCCCAGAACTAAAGGGCATAGGTTTAGGGTGAGAGGGAAAAGATTTGAAAGAGACCTAAGGGGCAAATTTTTCACACCAAGTGTGTGTGGAATGAGCTGCCAGAGGCTGGGTACAACAGCAACATCTAAAAGGCATCTGGATGGGTATATGTACAGGAAGGGTTTGGAGCAATATAGACCAAGTGCTGGCAAATGGGATTAGATTAATTTAGGATAAATGGTTGGCATGGACAAGTAGGACCAAAGGGTCTGTTTCTGTGCTGCACATTCTATGACTCTATGTACCAAATATCATTTATTCAAAATGTCATGTGGACAGGAGACATCCACAGCATAATTGTCAAATAAAAGGACAAAAATTAGCTTTGGAGGGTCTTCACAGAAAACCTATCCCAAAATAAATGTAGTTAGCTTGTGTACAAGCACACAGAACAAACACCTCAGGTCAAACAAATTGGAAAGCACGGTATAGATACAAACAGCTGTACTTACAGAAATAAACGCAGCAGTTACAGATGGTCTCTGTAGCATATCTGTTTGTTGTACACACAGTTACGACATCAGCACACAGAACTCTAAAATTCAAATGGAACAAAATGTCAACATTTTAAAAAGCCTCATCTTTCTTCTAGTATTCATAAGGTATTATATTAATATTTAGAGCGTGCTCAGTCTTACTGCTACAGAATTAGGACTTCTATAGAATTTTTTGCCCAAACATTTGGAAAAATGTGCCATAATTGTACTCCAAGTCCTTCTTTCACTATTTGTTACTGAACTATTAATGGCCATAACCATTGTGGACCACAACTATTTTGGACAACTATCTGCATGCATGGAGAGGCTGTTGTCAATAAGGTGTGAATTTTTAGAAGAGTTTGACTAATGCACATACCTTGTTATTTGTAGAAAGAACAGTTCCCAATAGTTCAATTGGTGACAGACAGTTCATTGATGACAGATTAAAAGTATTGCAGAGGCTTTTCAGCCTGACACGGACACTAGCATCAGTTAACTATTTATATGCTACTTATACGAAAATCACACATGCATTTTATTGAACTTTTAACCGTAGACTTTGGTAAGAACAACTGAATACTGTGTGCAAATTTGACCTCTATATTTAAGGAAAGGTAGATTTGCACTGGAAGCAGTAACTAGAGTGTCACTAAATTTGTTATTCGGATGAGAAGGTGCAAGGTGGAGTAAATTTGACCAATCTTCTGATGTTTCGAGAGGAATCAAAGGTGATCTAATTCGTTTTGTGAAGGGTTTGGTAGGGCAGCCATCAAGATGCTTTTTTCCCTTGGCTGGAAAATTTAGAATAAGGAAAGCACAGTTTCAAGGTAAGGAGCTAGACCAGTTAGCATTCAGACAAGGAGAGATTTCTTCACTCAAAGGGGTGTTGACTTTTGGAATTCTTGATGGCAGAAGATTGTGGACAAGGATCCTGAGCTTGCAGGAAATTGAAGGATATGAAGAACATACGGAGTTGAAACGCAAGGTTAGCCATGATCATGTTGAATGGTGGAGCAGACTTGATGGGCTGAATGGTCACCTCCTGCTCCTATTTCTCACATTCTTAATAAAATAGGCTTTTGCAGTTCAGAGTTTAGGAAAGGTAGGTATGATGTATTGACGAAGGGCTTTTGCCTGAAACGTTGATTTCGAAGCTACTTGGATGCTGCCTGAACTGTTGTGCTCTTCCAGCACCACGAATCCAGAATGATGTATTGACTCTCTCTCAATGATTAGCCAGCAATTAGTCATTGGAATTCAGGTGGTAATTAAACCAAAAATTGAACATTTTTCTAATGCACAGAATTAAGAAAAAGTTCCAACTATGCAATGCCAGTTAAGTCTTTTCAGTACCTCAAAATGCTTCACAGAGAATGAATTTACATTTAGGTTCAGCAAATTATTTTGACCATGGCAAATATTCCACAATTAGGAATAAGATAAATAAGCTGTTCATTTATTTGTTGGTAATGTTTATCAAGAGAGGAATGTTGACCAGGCATGAACAAGATTCAGTTTTTCAAACAACATCACAACAGGCAATGTTACATTGTAACAAGATGACAGCATCTCTGACAATACGGTACTCCCCTAGTACTGCACTGGTGTGTGTCAGAACCTCCTGACAAACCTGAAAAGAATGCTGTAGGTAGAAGCAAAACTTGGAGGAGAATGCCACCAACCCTTATGGAAGATCAACCAGTTAAGGAGCTAAAACCTTTAGGCAAAATACATTGACAGTAAAAAAATCACTCCGAACGAATCCAGATTTCTCATTTCTCCATTCACTGTTTGTTTTGATAATAAACAACAGCAATGGGTGAATAGAGCATCCTTGAGACTTACAGCCGTGGCATTTTGATTGATTTAAATACATTTGCTGAAATATTTTTGGCTCATTCTTCACTCATTCATTGACATAACTATTTTCAAATGATTTAGTTCACCAGAAAATGTATTAACATTCATCTTCAGCTTTACATGAGACTTACAAAAACTGACAAAAAAGATGCATGGTGAAATTTAATCGGTCATTTATTCTACAGTATATGACTAGAAAACTGATCTGTTCTTACAAATGACTATCGTTTGTCTATATTATTTGGGTGTTTCTAACCTACTGCATTAATAGTCTGCAGGCTAAACATTATTCAAATGCTAAACATGACGTCTTTCCTGTGTAGCAGCTGAAGACAAATTTAGCAACACATTCTGATTTCTGCCAGCCTGGCTCAGTGACTCAATTAAGAAACCATATTTGGAACTGAAACTGACTGGCAAATTGTTACAGTACATCTTTGCTATTAGATTATCAATATTACAGCACTGCTTGAAAGGTCATATGACAAGTACTGTTAACCACAGTGTGAAAATTAAACCAGGTTGGATCAGAAACAAAATCACACTCATGTCTATTCATTGTGCAAGGGAAACACCATGCCAGAGTAGATAATCCAATTTATTCTGAATTAGAGCTTTCACTGCTACACATTAATAAACAGGATGTTCCACTGTTATTTTTGTAGTAGTAGATACTTTATAAAAGGAAGTGCTTCAAATAATTTCATGGTTGGAGCTACATACAATAAAGAGACCAGATAACCCACTATCCATGCTGATCACACAAGTCTTGTCCCACTACCTGTCATCTAATAATCAGGTGAATAATCTATTGTTGCTTTCCTTATCTACCTTCCCCACAAATGCACCAAGAATTTCCCCTGTACAGGGTTTACAGTGTAGTCACAATTCATTGACATTTTTAGATTGAGTATTTTTTCTTCGAGAATATTCATCACAAACTGTACATTGCATGGTCACAACTCATTGGCACAAAGCATAGGTACTGACTTATAGTCTACAATAGACCTGGGTCTTATTTAAAAAAAAGACAGACATTGAGAAGGCTAACCAAGTTAAATTTAATAAACAACAAATTCTGTATCAGTACCTAATCTAGTACTTCGTTAAGTGTTCAGGCTAAATAAAAAAATGCATATCTATAATTGGAACCAAATATGATTTTACTTGATTAACATTCGAAGTCAGCATCATTTTCAACAGGAACAAAATGTGTTGTGCAACAGCTGTTAATACCATTTCCTTTAGAATAGACTTTGGTATCCAGTAAACTATGGTCACGATTCCTTCTGTCGTAGACATCTGCTTCACGGGAATAATCTGAAAGCGTTCAGACATTATTTGACATTATTGTTCTGAAGCCCATTGTTCTGAAGGATGATTCGACCCTGAAGAATGTCAAAGCAACCCAACCAAGGCAGAGCCATTTCACTGCATTTATACTCTAATGTAACTGATGTAACTATTTACACGCACTATTCCAAAAAAGAGTATCATAATGCACCAAGATCTTTTCAACACTCAAAACTGCAAATCTGGGCAAAAAAATTTACAATTAAAATGTTTTCCTTTCCAATGGAATTGAGGACTAAATGCAGATACATCCTTGAGAAATTATACCTAGGTTCTTATCGAAGACAAATCCAGCCCAGTGACTCCAAATCAGTAACAGTAGTTCTGGATGAATCAGAAGTAGGGGATAATGTAAAAACAAAAAATAAAACTTTCACTGAGCAGAAATATTTAACATCTCTTAATTAAAATGAATATACTTTTTACCCAACAATTTCAGGGATGTTACCATTATAATATGTACTACTTTATATATAATAATATGTATATAGATATTTTCAATCACCCTACACTGATGTCATGACAAATCTCTGAATCAGGTGGGACATGACAACCCAGACCTTCTAGCCTAAAGATAGGGCACACTATCACTGTGCCATACAAGCCCTATTACAATATTATAGACTTGCTAAATAGGGAAAAATCACATGAAGACCCCTTATGATTGTTATCAAACAGCCCCTGTCAATCTTCTGCAACCACCAAATTGAGAGAGCATTTAACAAAGACTGCTCAGTTGGGAGATTATAAATGCAATATTTCAATTCAATTGTGACATGCTTGGAAAGTACGTATAAAAAAAACACAAGCCAGTAAAAAGATGGAAAAAAAGAGTCTATTTCCATGGAGGGAACAAAGCAGCCTAATGTCATTTATCTAAGGAAATATGCCATCCTTGTTTAGCTGGCCTACAGGTAACTCCAGACCCACAGCAATGCATTCGACTCTTAGCTGCCCTCTGAAATGGGCAAAGTGGGTACTGCCGATGCTGGAGATGAGAGTCAAAATTAGAGTGGTGCTGGAAAAGCACAGCAGGTCAGGCAGCATCAGAGGAGCAGGGAAAAAAAAAAATCAACATTTCAGACAAAAGCGCTTCATCATTCCCCAAAAGCTCATTCCTGATGACGGGCTTTTGCCCGAAACGTCAAATTTTCCTGCTCCTCGGATGCTACCTGACCTGTTGTGCTTTTCCAGCACCCACTCTGATCTTGACTGCCCTCAAATGGTCAAGGTCACAAGACAGTTCAATGGACAAATAGGGATGGACAGCAAATGCTGGCCCAGCCCACGGTACCCAAGTCCCATGAATGACGAAAATAAATTACAATTCAAGCGAGGATCAGGATTCAGAACTGCAAACTAAACACCACTAACCACTCAACAGTCTTTGCTAAAAAGAGTGTTATAAGTAACACAGAAATTTCTCAAAGACAATTAGGGAAGAGCAACAAATGCTGACTTTGCCAGCAACACCCACCACTCCCAAAAGAATGAAACAAAAATTAAGCTTTGAACGCCAATTTTAAATTCAAATTTGAAACTCAACTGGTCCACCACTTTTCATTCCTTTTAATCTTCATCTGGTGTTGATCCCTTTGCATCCCACTTTCAGTCTATTAAAATGTACCATCACTGTTGACAAATATTCTTTGCTTCTGGTAATTATCTGAGTATATGCTTTCTTTCCAGCATGATCAGTCATTTTGGGCATCATATTAGTGGTTAATTTGGGCTGAGTTGACAATGGAGTTATGGAGTCATACAGCACAGAAACAGACTCTTCGGCCCAACTCATCCATGCTGACCAGGTTTCCTAAACTGAATCAATCCCACTTGCCTGCGGTTGGCCCATATCCGTCTAAACCTTTGTTATCCATGTACCTGTCCAAATGTCTTTTAAATGTACCTGCCTCTATCACTTTCTCTTGCACCTCATTTCATACATGCACCACCCTCTGCAAAAGTTGTCCCTCATGTCCCTTTTAAAATCTCTCTCCTCTCACCTAAATCTTATAAACAATTGGATTCAATTGAATATTCCACTGGGCCAGCACTGATTCTAATATTTCCCTAATCTGGAATCTCATTTAGATATTTCAGCAACTCATTGCTGCTCCTTTGACAGCATCTTTCACAGCCATGATACCTATTATGGACAAGGGTAGCATACGTACAGGAATATCACCACTTAAAGGATTCCTTCTAAGCTCAGCATTACCCTGATATATCAGCCATTCCTATACAGTTGCTGGGCCAAAATACTAGAACTCCACTCCTTCCAGCACTGAGGTTCCCTATACCCCCATGGGCTGTAGCAGTTCAAGGAGACAGTTTAATACCACCCTCACGGTCAACTAGGTTTGGCAATAAATGCTGGACCAGACAGCAACACCCATATCCCATGGAGCAACACTCATCCAGGGAGGTGGGGGTATTTTCCATCACCCTCATGGACTTGTGCCTGGTGGACAGGCTTTGGGGAAAGTCAGGTGTTGAGTTACTCACTACAATATTCCTAGCTTCTGACCTGTTCTTGTAGCCACTGCATTCTGGAGAATAACCGAACACTGGTCTGTGCCTAACTGCAAAACTGGAAAGAACAGATGTCCCACTGTCTGTCATTCTCACATTCCAATCACTTAAATCTAAACTATCAACACCCTTTCTCCCCCAGCATTTCCAATGCCCCCTCACCCTCAAAAATTCTGCCCCCTCCTCACTTCATGTCAGCTCTAATGGTAAATCTGTTCAATCCCTATCCCATTCAGCATTATGGTAAGCCAGTGTCTGTCTGAGTGCTCAGCATTACTCCCGATCTACCTGGTTGAGTCCTAACAGACATTGCTGCTAGACTGGATCTGTGGCAGGTGGTGAGGGAATTAACAAAGGACAGTATACTTGACTTTAATCCTCATTAATCTGATGATTACAGATTCATCTGTCTGTGACAGAATCAGTAAGATTGGTCACCACCAGTCTTGGTGGAGATGAAGTCCCTTCTTCACATTAATGATATATTCCCTCCTATGTACCACTGTGCCATGAACTCTGCTTACTCACCTGCCAGTGGGATGCAACAAAACAGAGGGTTGGTGATTGAGGTAGTGCATGCAAGTACGATTCTATATGTATGACCTTCATGGACTATGGCTTGAACTAGGCTGCGAGGTGTCAAGAGCAGTGTCAATAGGGTAGAGTTTGCATTGTCACTTTCTGTGTCCAGGTCAATGCCATGTGCTCCATCTGGCTTCAATCCTGTTTTTGAAACTTTTTAGCCATTGATAAAATTGAACAGTTAGGTCATTTCAAAGGGCAGTTAAGAGTCAATCATATTGCATTTTATTTCTCTACAGACAGGAGTGAACCAGTTGCCTAATTGGCTAACAATGGCTTTATTGTCATCATTAGACTGAAGCCCAGCTGTCATACAATTCAAATCGGATCTGCCATGATGGAATTCAAATCGGAGTCCCAAAACATTACCTGAACCTCTGGCTAATTATGCCATTGCCTCATCCATAATAGATATGATTCAGACCAACTTTATAATTCCAGCAACCTTTAACCCAGAAGCAGTATAGGAAGGAAAATTTGCAAGCTCTTTAAAATGGCGGATGAATCCATAGTTGGTTTGAATTATGTTTGAAAGGATATGTACCAAGTGAAAAGAAATCAATTGTAAATTGAACAAGTTGCATAGGCCCGTATGAACTGGTGACCTTTGACCTGCAAGCAGTATAACAGAAAGGTAGTTAAAATATAACAGCCATATAGCCAGACACAAAGAAAGCAGCTGCAGAAGGGAGAACAGAAAAGTGTGTGCGCGCAATACAGTTAAACTGACCAGAAATCCAAAGTCAAGCTTACAGCCAGGGATGAAAGTTGCCTTGGCTTCTGATTCATACAGTGAAACTTGCAAAATGTGAAATCTTATTGGTGATTTCTTTATTTGGGAGAGGTTTGGTAATTTTGGTTTATGGCTCCCACACAGAATGGTTAACCGTTTTGCACTATCCTGTTATGATCTTCATTTTGGGATACTTGCATGCTGTGACATCATATGGTATTTTATACACAGTAATTAAATTCTGGCTGTGTTTACAGAGCAGCAGTCTAGTTACAGCATACGGTCGGAAATCACTGACCAGGCAAAGTTTAATCCCAAACCATGTTGCCATAAAATGCCTGATTTATCTTTCACCCTCTAGAAACATCCCTTCTAAAATTCAATCTCTCCCACCTCTCACTCTATCACTGACCTTTCCTTTCATTCTCCTCTGCCCCACCCACCTTCCCATTACTTGCTAAAGAATGGCTACATTTCTTTTTCATTTTTCAGGAAAGGGAATTGGCTGGAAATCTCTCTCTCCACAGATGCTACCTGACTTGAACATTTGCTGTTTTTCAGAACTTACAGCATCTGTGGTGTGCGCGCCTTGGAGTCATCATGCCAGTTCTGCCCTGGTACAAACAGGAAACTGCAAGTCACTATTGTCTCTCTCACGCTCTCTCTCTCTCATATAATATATGCTTTTTTGTAAGAATGTGATTCAATCAAAAAGGTTTGACACAAAAGTAAACATGGTGACCAAAAGCTTGGCCAAAGAGACGGGCTTTAAAGGTGATCTTATGGTAGTAGAGGGATTTGTAAAGTTCGAGACCCACACAACTAAAAACATGACAACCATTGGTGGGTAAAGGAAGAAGGGTGAATTGCAACATGCCAAAACAAAAGGAGTCTGAAGGGCTCCAGAAACTTAGGGGCGGGGCGGGGAAGAGGAGATCTGGATGACAATATCAGCGTAGTCAGCAGGATCCTCACAGATAGCTACAATTGGACAGGGTCAGCAGCCACCCGGGACATTGGTGTCTCGAGACGGACGGGCCCCCCAAGGTGAGATTTTAAATCTTGGTCCCTCTCAATATCCCTGTGTGTTGGAGACGGTCCCCTACTTCAATCGCGCTCTATTCTATAGATTCCTCCAACGGTAATTACTTCAGTTGAGAGACACAGTTTCACTAGTGCACTGGCAAGCAGAGGTTAGAGTCCTCTGCACTGCATTGGGGTGGGGGAGGGGGCGTGTGATTGAGGTTAGAGTCCTCTGCGCAGTACTGAGGTTAGAGTCCCCTTGGGGTGGGTTTGGGTTGAGGTTAGAGTCCTCCACACTATGCTGGGCTTCAAGCTCTCTGCGTTTAAATGGGCATCAAACTGTGTTTAATTGGAGATTAAGCCCCCATGAGGACTAATGTGAGAAAGGGGTTAAAGTCCCCTAGTGGTAAAAGTTGAGGTCTGAGTGTCTTTGTTCTGGCAGAAGAGAGTGGCTTGAATTGGTCCGCTGTGAGGGCTCTCTCTTTTGAGAAGTGTAATTTCAGTGAGAGAGAATGCAAACAAACGCGAAAAACACTGAAATTAAGGTTATACTAATACTTGGGTTGAAAAAGGAAAGTTTAAGTGTAAATTGTGCCATGCTGAGTGTGTGTGATGTTTAAAAATTTTGGTTTGTTAAAATCTGGTTCAGAAAATCCTTTTAAGTAACTGCTTTTGCCTTGTTTGAATCAGGATCTCAATGAATTTTGTGGGCTACATAATGGGGCAGATTTTTTTTTTACATTGAAATTATACCCCATTTGGAGTACTGTGTCCAGTTTTGGTCCCCACACCTCAGGGGGGACATACTGGCACTGGAGCATGTCCAGCGGAGATTCACACGGATGATCCCTGGAATGGTAGGTCTAACATACGAGGAATGGCTGAGGATCCTGGGATTGTATTCATTGGAGTTTAGAAGATTAAGGGGAGATCTCATAGAAACTTAGAAGATAATACATGGTTTAAAAAGGATGGACGCTAGGAAATTGTTTCCGTTAGGCGAGGAGACTAGGACCCGTGGACACCGCCTTCGAATTAGAGGGGGTCAATTCAGAACAGAAATGCGGAGACATTTCTTCAGCCAGAGAGTGGTGGGCCTGTGGAATTCATTGCCGCAGAGTGCAGTGGAGGCCAGGACGCTAGATGTCTTCAAGGCAGAGATTGATAAATTCTTGATGTCACAAGGAATTAAGGGCTACGGGGAGAATGCGGGTAAGTGGAGTTGAAATGCCCATCAGCCATGATTGAATGGCGGAGTGGACTCGATGGGCAAAATGGCCTTACTTCCATTCCTATGTCTTATGGTCTTATACAGCATTATGTCATTTTTTAAAATATCAAACTTGTAAACTTAAAGCAAATTGAGTGCCTCGAGCCCCTGAATTGTTTAAAAATTCTACAATGCTTATATTTAAATAAAAAGTTGGGTCAGTGGTCATGCTTTAGCCAGATGAGTGTCTTGTACTACAATATCTTGTTGCTGCTGTGTTTTTAATACAATGTTCACAAAAAGAAGAATATTAAAATTTGAGGCTGAGCTGTTTAAATTATGTTATTGTTAAGGTTTCATTGGCCCCCTTCATATTGCAAATTCAAAGAATGTTGATCTCTACCAAAGTTGCCATTATAATTCAGAATGTTTTATTTGGGAAGTTTCATTTAGAGAACATATTTTAGTATATTCTGCATTTGTTTTGCACGAAAATTTGAGATTTAAATCTGAAGTGGAACTACCTCTTCAATTGCTAAAGCACAGGAAACATTTTGTTGTTTTCTTGCTGTTCCAGACTTTTGAAATACTTATCCTGACAGCTTTCACATTATTCTGGATTAGTGGTGCTGGAAGAGCACAGCAGTTCAGGCAGCATCCAAGTAGCTTATTAGCCAAGTATCAATTTGTTAAAAGAAAAGTAATTTTTGAATAACCTGAATGGAGGCACCTGAGGGTTTGATCTTAGGACCACTGATTGTTATTTATAATTGACTGAATTGTTCAGACAGTACAACTTAGAAGTTACGGATTGTACAAAACTTGATAATATCATAAACACTGAACAGAGTAATAGACTTCAAGATGATTGGGAATGTTGAAATAGGCAGACAATTAAATATGTGACTGTCTTCATACTTATATCTACTTTGGTAAGGAAGGAATGAGGGGGGAAATGCAAAGATACTTTCAGCAGCTAACATCATCTCTAGAGTTTCTCCAATCACAGGTAAAGCATGCCTTCAGACCACCGTGCACCCCTCCACAACCTGATCCAAAGGATTCAATCAGCTCCCCAGTCAGGAGCATGAAAAGTGAAGTAGTTAACTATTGTGAAGAGGTTGGTATGTTTTTTTTGTCAGTGGCCTTCATAAGCCACGTGAGCTTTACCTTGTCTTTCGATCATTTAAGAGATATGAAGGTTCACTGATCAAGCTAGCATCACAAAAGCCAGCTGGCTTGTTACATTTAACAGCAGAGAGGGAGCAGAAGCAGCAAAAAATGCTGCATTCACCTTCCCTGCTGCTGCAGCACTTCACACTCAGATGCGCTGGCATCTTCCATCTGAAGCATCTCTGCAAGGACGGAAGTCTCATCAGTTGTGTGAAGCGTTTAACTGCCCTTATCCAAGAAATCAGATTTCTCAGAGGAGTGATGCCAGAACAGACTGAATTTTGTTTTCAGGTTGGACTTCACCAAAGGGGATTTTGGAGAACTGGCGCGTTTCCACTCGACTTGGAGCAGATGGAGTGGTCACTAAAGACTGTGGATTTAAGAACTTTACATGGGAGGATTCTTCACACTCTATTTACTGTAATAGACTAGTAATTTTGTTGTTATAACCACTGTATGCTATGCGTCAATAACAAATATTGATTGTCAAGAGTCTTATGAAAGCTGGTAGTACCATCTAGGTGGTTATCATGAAATGATAAAAGATGGGAATGAGAATGTGTGTGGGGTATAAGCAGGTAGGAAAGAGTTAAGTTCTGCGGTTTGTGAAATAATAGGTTCAGCTGGGCATAACTCAGATCAGGTAAGATCTTGCAGTTAACAATGGGGTGCTGGAGGCAAGGGTAATGGGTTAACAAGGTGGAAAAGCTTTCATTGTGTAGAGCCATTTAACAACATGAGGTAGCATTCAGTATGTAACGTCAGCTAACAAGGTGAAACACATTCATTATGTGAAGTCAGTTTTTCATTGAGTAACAGCAGATGGCTTAATCTTTACTACTGACATTCACTGATTTTAACGGTCACCCAATTAATACATATGTTGCCTTATCTGGATGCTCTTCCCTGTAAAATGACTATATAGTTCATGGAGAAACTGCTGTCCCAGAGAAGACCATGAACTCATGTCTCTGTGCACACGGGCAATTGTTCCCTCTCCCTCTAGGGTCCGGGATAAAGATGAAGGAGGCAAAACTCTGTCTCCGAGAATTTTGCTTCAACTGGTGTTGGAGGAGACGGGATGACACTAGGTTCATGGATCTTTGGAACACTCTGCCTCAGGGAACAGTGGAAGTCAGATTGTTGAATATTTCTAAGGCAGAAGCAATTTGTAACTCAAGATTCTAAGAGTTTGAGTAGGCAGTAGAGTTGGGGCAACAATTTAATCAGCCAGGAGCTTATCAAATGGCAAAGAAGGATTGAAAGGGCTGAATAGCACACTCCTGCTTTGTATGTAAGTGAGCTACATTTGCATTAGGTTCCCAGAGGAATCCTAAGGTGCACTGGTGCTGTAATTGTGCAGGGTTGCCAACTATGTTTAAATGCATTTCTGGAGGTTTCACCACATAACTTGCCCCCACGCTCTAACCATTCAACAGCCAACAAATCCATGCTTGTGACCTTCTGCCTTCCTACATCAACTGGAATGCAAAAAGATTCATCACCCAATTGGATTAAACTTGACTGTCAGCCAAACAGCACTTTTTACCTTCAGTTTTCAGTAATTTTATCTTTGCTAAAGAGAAATGTTTTTTAATATCCTTGTATTTTTCTTCAGAGTTGGGCAAGTATGGTTCTGATGGCTATTTCTTGAAGGCTGCAGGCCAGTCATGGAGGGTTGGCAACTATGGTGCCAATTGGGAATCTTAATTCTACTTTCCCATTATAACCACTAGCAAGGCCTTGCTCATTGTGTCAGGGTTATGAGCATTTGACCCGGTGTCTACATCTGCAGCACTGGCTTCTAGTCAATATGCACTACAATCCCCTATATTTGAAATTGTCGTAGCCCAAATGCTGCAATGAGCTTTCTCATCCTGAATTGGACAAAAGGAAATGGGACATGAATACTGGGTTAAGGGACGGGAACTCAAGGGAACTGAAAACAAGAACATTGAGCAATCTGGATAAAACATTTAGAACGCTCCAATGCTGACTGAGAAAACAAACTTCTGGTCACCCTTGATATATAACACAAACTTGTGGCATTACTGTAAGCAGTAGGGCATTTAAAGTGGCGAGTTAGGGTCTGAATGATGCTACTGATTTCTGTTTGACAGCGGTGCAAACCACCTTTACACTTGTTTTCTCAACATGACGCACCCCCCCCCAGAAAAGGTAATCGATTGAAGTTAATTCATATTTACAAGATCAGCACTATAACACCTGACCACAAAAAAAACGTACTATTCCTTCTGCCCAGGATATCCTCACCATATCGGCAACACTTTACAGGAGAGGGACAAATGGGAAGATGACAATGACAAGCCTTTATTTTTTTTTAAAAAGTGTTGTTACCAGCTAGAAAATGACTGCTTTAAATTTTAGTTGCTACATCTGACTCAGTTATAAATGTATGTAATCACAATGTGACCCACAAGGCTTTTCTTAACCATTTCAGTGGCGTGATATTAATCACACCCAAACGGATTGTGATTTCAAAGCAAGTGAAAGCCATTTACACAGACGGACTTTAAAATCCTGAAAACTGCATATGCATCATTAGTAACTTAGTAACACCTAAACGTTAAGCTTGGTTGACAAGGAAGTGTCACAGAAATTGTTAAGATTTCAGCTGTGCAGGTTTTGGTTGCATGTATGTTAGGTTAAACCTTGGGGGGAAAAAAACACATTCTATACATTTCTTTGGTGGGAATGATGAGACAAACCTGCCTGTGTGTGCCCCAAAAGTAGGAGTTTATTTCAAACCGTGTTTCAGAGGAACTTGATGAGGAGAAAGTGAGGACTGCAGATGCTGGAGATCAGAGTTGAGAATGTGGTGCTGGAAAAACACAGCAGGTCAGGCAGCATCCGAGGAGCAGGAGAATGACGTTTCGGGCATAAACCCTTCATCAGGGCTTCCTGAAGGGTTTATGCCCAAAACATCTATTCTCCAGCTCCTCGGATGTTGCCTGACCTGCTGTGCTTTTCCAGCACCACACTTGGTAGAGAAATTGATGCACAGACATCACACCCTTGAATGAACTTAACCCTCAAATTTGTTATACTGTTAAGCCTGAATTTGGCACAAGTTACAAAATAATCAGAAAACTAAATTGATGTTAATAGTCCTGCAACAGAACATTTCCCATACTGTATCATATGTTTGCTGCTTGCATTAACAAATTCAGTTTGCATCTAATAACCTAATGAGCAAGTTCAAATTATGTTTATTATACTAAATTTTAGAAGCATGTGTGGAGTGTTTGTGTCAATTTAGGAAACCAATAGTTACCACGAGTTTCTGTTTGACTCATAAGCATCATCATAACACCACAGTATTGTTGATTTTCACAAGCTTATCCTTCATCCTCTTTCACAGTTTGCTATTTTCCCCTCAGTGTGAATCATTAAATGTAGAGAATTCAAAAGCTCTTTGAAGCACAGCAGCACTTGGATTAATGGAGTTTGCCACCAATTGCTCAAAATGGTAATAAACTGTCCATCAAACTCCATCGTGCTTCAAATCCAAATGCCTTAATGATGAGACAGAGCAGTGGCAAAGAACAGGAAAGGTAACTTTCACATTCTGGAGCCCACTAACCTTTGAGCCCATGTGCCCAAAGAGCTGTGGTTCAAGAATTGGCCTGTTCGCGTATAGGATGAATAGCCAAGGTCTTCCTACTCGGGTATGGGAGTCCAAAACTGGAGGGCATAGATTTAAGATGAGAAGGGAAAAGATCTATAAAGGACCTGAGGGGTGACTTTTTCAGGCAGACGGTGATGCATGTATGGAATGGGCTGCCAAAGGAGGTGGTGGAGGCAGACACAATTGCAACATTTAAAAGGCATCGAGTGGGTCTGTGAATAGGAAGGGTTTAGAGGAATACGGCTCAAATGCTGGCAAATAGGACTAGGTCAGATTGGGATGTCTGGTTGGTGCAGACAAGTTGGACTGAGTGGTCTGTTTCCGTGCTGTATGATTCTACGAAGACCAACAGCAGAAACTCAACCACGAACAGATATCATCTTAGCACTGAAGGACAGCAGATGGAGTAAAGCAGCCAAACTTGCGCAATTCAGGATCTACAAACACTGACAGAGTGAGACATGAAAATGGCAAGCTAGGAAAATTTCACAATAATGTTAACAACAGGCACACAATCTTCTGGACCATTATTTTTAAATATTTCCCTTGTAGCTACTGCTTTCATGTTAGTTGAATAGTCCAGAAAAACTCGAAATTCCAAAACCAAGTCATGAACGATGAATGTATGGATAAATGATTTCATAGGTACTATATATAGATTTAAATTATTTCTACGCTTATAACTTTAAACAAAAAGTAGAAGAATGTTTCAAGCAATTTCAGAGAATAGAATAATGGAACAGTTACAGCACAGATGGAGGTCATTGAACAGATTGTGTTTGTGTCAGTTTTCTGTAAGAGTAACTCACATACCTACCTTAAAACTAGTAAACTGGTAAAACCAGCAAGTTTCATTTCTGCACAGCAACCAATACAGTAATTCCCCAGAGTTAGTTGATAATTGCAGCAGATTGATACAAAGGAAGTTCAGGATGTGAAACATTAGCTGTAAATAAACATCCTGTTATCTCAACAAATTAGTTTTACTCCGGCCATCACTATAATATTATAACATCTTACTATTGCAGTGAAAGTAGGAGAATCTCAAAACTAAAACCAATGAAAAACTTCAAGTAATTTTAAATGAGCAGCTTCAAGGAAGATTGATATTTCTAAAGACTTACTGAGGAAATTTCAAAGTCTGGGGTCGAAGTAAATGAAGGCATCATCGATATCACAGACGTTAAAAATCCCAGAACTAGAGTGCAGAGTTCTCAAGGGCTAGCAAAGCAGACAGAGATAATGGAGCTTTGTCCTTTGTATTGGGCGCACATAAAATCAGTTAGCAAACTCAGTTCAAGCTAGGAGAAAAACAGAAATTACTGGTAAAGCTCAGCAGATCTGGCAGCATCTATGGAGTGAAATCAGAGTTAACGTTTCAGGTCCAGTGACCCTTCCTCAGACCTGATGCTCCTTAGGCCAAAAACCAAATCTAATTGTCCTTCATCTGAATACACATGCTGTTCAGAACTAAAAGAAAGCTAATGGCACTAATTGAGATTGATAGACATGATCTGAGAGCTATTATAGTTACCAGGAAAACAAAGCTGCAAGCTAAATATTCAGAGATTTTTCAAAAATAAGGGGACAGACAGGAAGGAAAATATGATGGGATAACTTGGTTAGTACGAGATAGAAAAATGTAATCACAAGAAATGATACTGAATCGCAAGATCTACATTCCATGTGGGGACAGATATGAAATAAGGCCAAAACAATGCTGTATACAGGCTCCCTAACAGTACTTATACTGTAGGGCAAAAAAATTGTAAAGTTTTAGAAGCAAACGACAGACAACAAAAAAGTTAAGAAAATAAACCAGCAAGACACACAAAAAGGAGTCAGTAAGAGCTTTTCTTTTTGTAAAATAGATGAAACGGAGGAGGGAGACCAAAGTGAATCTAGGTGTCCTACAGAAAGATTCTGGATTAGTGGTGCTGGAAGAGCACAGCAGTTCAGGCAGCATCCAAGTAGCTTAGAAATCGACGTTTCGGGCAAAAGCCCTTCATCAGGAATAAGGGCTTTTGCCCGAAACGTCGATTTCTAAGCTACTTGGATGCTGCCTGAACTGCTGTGCTCTTCCAGCACCACTAATCCAGAATCGGGTTTCCAGCATCTGCAGTCATTGTTTTTACCCCGTCCTACAGAAAGAGCCTCTGGAAAAATAATGGGCAATCGGGAAATGGGAGAGGAATCAAATAAATAGTTTGCATCAGTCTACATAGTAGAGGACATTAATAACATTCCAAACATATAAAATCAAGGGACAAACAATAGGGAGAAAATAAATACAATAATTATCAAGAGGGAAAAGGGCAACAGGGAAACTAATGGAGCAAAAGACCAACAGGTCTCCAAGGCATGATGATCTGCATCCTAAGTAGTCACAGACATACACTGGTAGTATACTGCCATAGACTCTTGGACATTTTCCAGAATTTAAGACAAAAGGGAAGGAGCCAAACAGGCAGCTCAAAACAAAATACTGGTAATCTGAAATAAGAGCAAAATGTAGTTGTGAAACTCAGGTCTGGCAACATCTGTTGAGTGTAAGACAGAATTAACATGAACTGAAGAGGCATATTTGTTCAAACGTTAATTCTTTCTCTCTCTACATGATTCCAGGCCTGCTGAGTTTCTCCAGTGCTTTATTTTAATTTTTAAAAAGGGTAAATATTTGAGAAAAATATTAAAATGTTTAATTTAAAGGATGTAACAGTGCATTTAGAAATGTATAATCAAGCAAAGTCAGCAAGGCTTAATGAAGTTGAAATCATGCCTAACAAATTTTGAATTTTTTTAATGTAATAAGCCATATAAAAGGGAAACATATTTGGAGTATATCTGGATTTCCAAAATGTGTTCAACAACACACCAGGCACAAAGCTATTTCTATTTAACAGCCTTTGGGGTTGGGGTTGCATAATAGTACAGATTGGCTAAGAGAAGACACTTGGAAATAAAAGGGCAATTTTCAGGACGGCAGCTTGTAACTAATCGAGTACCAAAGCAATTAGTGCTGGGCCACAAGTTGCCATCCAAGAGGACCATAGGGCTACACTCAAATGACCGGTGTGGTTTAAGATCACAAGACCGCAGGTGAGAGGAGAGTTTGAAAAGGAGAGACATTCATGGTAACCTCAGCTGGCACAGGAAGTGAACCAACACTGTTGGCATCACTCTACATTGTAAACCAGCTGTCCAGTCTACTGGGTTAACCAGCTCCATTGAGAGAAGTGAATGCATTATCAGCATGCCTGTGACAAAATATATGTAGGAAGGAGAGTGATGAGGATGACAGTCTCCAGGAGGTCACAAACAGGCTTACAGTGTGAGCAAATACTTGGTACATATGAGAGAAAATGAGAGGTTATTCATTTGCAGGAAGAATAGAGAGCTGGATATTATTTAAATTGGGAGAAAGTGAGGACTGCAGCTGCTGGAGACCAGAGTTGAAAAGTGTGGTGCTGGAAAGACACAGCAGGCCAGGCAGCATCAGAGATTCTCCTGCTCTTCGGATGCTGCCTGGCCTGCTGCGTTCTTCCAGCACCACACTTTTCAACTATTATTTAAATTGAGAAAGACTGCCAGAGGCTACAGCACAGAAAGGTTTTGGAGTCTTGATACATGAATCACAAAAACACTAGCACCCAAGTACATCAAGTAGCAAGGAAAGCAAATAGAATGTCAGCTTTTACCTCCAAGGGAATGGAGCATAAACACGGAGTCTTGCTAAAACCCAGACTACACTTAGGAATACTGTGAACAAATATCAATTTGTTGAATATAAACTGACATCGGAGCACATTCACTGACTGATCCTGGATATGGAGGACAGCTTGAGCAGGTTGAGCCTGTATTTAATAGAGTTTAAAGGAATGAGAAGTGACCCTTATTAAAACATACAATTCTTAGGGGGTATCAAAGGGTAGAGGTGGTTTCCCTTGAGGGGCAGCGTAGGACTAGTGGGCCTACCTCCTCCTCCTCCTCCTCCTCCTCCTCCTCCCTCCTCCTCCTCCCACAGACATAGCAAAACTCTCAGTTACACAATATGGCTTTACCTCCTTCATCTGTATTGCGGGGGAGAGAGAATGATCGCCTATGTGCACAGACACGAGTTCACTGTCTTTTCTGGAACAGCAGTTTCTCAATGAGGTATATAGTCATTTTACAGGGAGGAGCAAGGGCTCTCAGATAAGGCAACATACATATTAACTGGGTGACTGTTACAATCAATGAGTATTAATAGTAAAGATGAAGCCATCTGCTGTTACACAATGACTAGCTGACTTCACATAATGAATACTTTTCACCTTGTTATGCTGACCTCACATACTGAATGCTACCTCATCTTGTTAAGTGGATCTACGGAATGAATGCTTTTCCACGTTGTTAACCCATTACCCTTGCCTCCAGCATCCCATTGTTAACTAAGTTCTTATCTGATCTGAGTCATGCTCAACTGAATCTCTCGTTTTACAAAACTCACAACTTAACTCTTTCCCTGCCTGCTTATACCCTATGCACCTTCTCACTCAGTTGAAGAATTTCTTCTCCCAGAGGTGAACCTGGGGAATTCTTTACCACAGAACGTTGCAAGACTGGGTCGTTAAGTATATTCAGGGCCGAGATGCTCAGATTCTTAATTAGTAAGGAAATCAAGGATTATGGGGAAAAGATGGGAATGTGGATGCAAGGATCATCAGATTAGTCACAATCTCGTTGTATGGCAGATCAAACTTTACAAGCCAAATGATCTACATTGCCTCCTGTGTCTTGTGGTGAGCTAGGCAAAAGACAAAGCCATAGAGAATTTGAAAACATAATTAAGAATTATAAAATAAAGCAATTTCTGAGAGAGAATGAAGGTAAGCATATGAGGTTTCAGCAATTGCTAAATTTAAAATTAAGGTCGATATCATTTTTTAAAAATTAAAGTTATGGGTCGAAGACAACCTATTGAATTAGGTTAGCCATGATCTCACTGAACAACAGAACAGGCACAAAGGGTTAAATGGCCCCCTCATGCTCTTAGTTTCTTGGCATGGACAGCGTTTTAGAGGACTTCAAACCTACACAGAGTAGAATGTTAACAGGGTCTCAGTTACTCCTTTGATTTTATTTTTAATTGTAATGCTTCACCAGGGGCTGACTAACCTGGTTAATGTTTATTTTTAATAGAGTAGAACGTAGGAGGCTGGCCAAGAGAGCACTGGAGTATTTGCAAAGGCACAGATGAGCACAGGAGACAAGCAGAGAGCTGGCAATGCTGCAGAGGCGGATGGAGAAAGACTCTGCAATAATGTGGGCAGAAGAGTAAATTTTAACACCACGGTGCAAACAGTCTGGTTCAACCTCATATAGCCACCAGTGTACAGGAATCAAAATTGGTGGCGAGAGCAGAATTTGTGACAGGACAGCTTCAGTCTCTGATATTTAACTGGAAGAAGTGTCCAGAAATTTCTGGAGTGGAGTGTTATTGAATATATTTCTAGGATCCTCCAATATATCTTTCCTGACCAGTCAATGAGAATATATTCAATCTTTCAAATTAATCTGCATTTTATTTCCCCATTGAGTATGCAAATGGAGTATTCAGCTCAGTCATCTACCTCTAAATGGTATGAGAGATTTAACCTGTACCTTTTAATTTCAACCAAAAAGGCTATAGACAAATATTTTCTAATTAAAAACAATTCTCATGAATAATAGATGCTTAGAACGTTGTCGATAATGGTACTTTTGTATTGTATCCAACTTTACTCAATGTGCTGGCTTCAACCAGACAGCTCTATTCCATGTGTGATTGGTACTCCGTCACCCACAACATTACTTCATGTGAAATCAACAATTGAAATTCACAGTTCAACAACAGATAATGGTTGGCAGCAAAATGGAGTGCTCAAGATTCCACAAGAAATCATATGCTCCAAAAGCAAAACATTTTAGCACACTTCGTATTTTTACTCTTCGGCTGTTTTCACAATTTCTTTTCCCTTAAAACATGCATACCTTATTGATCAGAGATATTATTAGTCAAGTCAAAATATCCGAACATTACATAACTAACCATGTATATATCAATACTGTTAAGGTCTTTCCCTCAGTCAAAATTTAGTCCTGTAATAATCAGTATTTTGTGTTCTTTTCCAGAAAGGTTTCAGTACCATCAATTAGGCTGGTAACTGGCCATTGTGGGGTTATGATCCAGAGCACAGTTCACTGCCTAGAAATGAGCGAAACCACAACATAACCCAAGAATGATTACAGAGAACCTTTATACCGTCAACTGACTTGAAAGGGGGGGGGGGGGGGGGGGGGGGGGAGGAGAGAGGAGGGGCACGAAGAGGGAAGGACCACAAAGTATAATGAAGTAAAATCCTTATCCTGAAAGATAAATAAATGAAGAGAATGCAGTTCTCACGTTGAAAACAGTCTATGCTCTACAGTTACAAAAATAACTTTCACATAACACCCTTCACACAGCAAAATGTCCCAAGGCATATCCACATCAGATCAAATCGGATTATAAAAAGGCAATGATGTGGTGACCAAAAGCTTGTTTTCAAAGAGAAGATGGTGTTTAAATGTCAAAAGTTAGAATAGAATTCTAGGTGCTAAATGGCTAGGGCCATGTGTTCCAACGAGACAGGGGTGAGAAATCATGGACACACAGCATTCCAAATTTATAAAAATGATGTTTGGGGGAGGGTTTGTAGGCTACAAAAGAAGATTTAATTGGCAGGACTGGGAAACAGAGCAAAAGAGAGAAGGAATTAAAGAAACAGACATGAGGGACAGGTCTAGCTATTAATTGAGCTGTTAAAGTCACCACCCTTATTGAAATACCTCTTCAACATGTACAAATCTTCAAAATGCCTGCTCCAGTTAAGCCTAACTGTGTGACTGGTATTACAGACATCAACTTTAACTAGATCAAGAAAAATATTGACAACTATCACCGTTTGGGCGGCACGGTGGCACAGTGGTTAGCACTGCTGCCTCACAGCGCCAGAGACCCAGGTTCAATTCCCGCCTCAGGCGACTGACTGTGTGGAGTTTGCACGTTCTCCCCGTGTCTGCGTGGGTTTCCTCCGGGTGCTCCGGTTTCCCCCCATAGTCCAAAGATGTGCAGGTCAGGTGAATCGGCCATGCTAAATTGCCCGTAGCGTTAGGTAAGGGGTAAATGTAGGGGTATGGGTGGGTTGCGGGTCGGTGTGGACTTGTTGTGCCGAAGGGCCTGTTTCCACACTGTAATGTAATCTAATCTATAAAAAAACTATCATTTTTTTTAAAAAAGTTCAGCATGTCTGGACATGTTATGACACACCTTCCTGCCATCATATCCTGGGTAGAACTGGAACCTGAACAGTCTGGCTCAGTTTGGGACACTACCAGTGAGCCAGAAAATATTGAATTCTCCAAATAATCTAACTAGCTCGCTAAGCATCGAGACAAAAAGGAGCAACTCAGCTGACCTTGCACCATCTGTGGAGAGAACAATATTTGAGAAAGGTCACTGGATTCAAAGTATTAACTAGTGTCTTTCCAGAGATACTGCCAGACCTGCTAGGTTTCTCCAGCAATTTATGTTTCAGATTTCCAGCATGACAAGCTGAAAAATTAGGTTGTTTCTTGACAGTGATTTTCACTTTGGATATTTGTTACTGCATTAAGAAGCCTCATGTTTAGTAAAGCAAAGGCAGTAGGTCAGAGTAAAGTTTTTCCTCTTCTATCCCTCAGCTCCAACCCTAAAGAACTCCCAAATGCACCAAAGTGAATTTTCCACATGTGCCACACCTGGGATGTTTGGTTCAGTTAGCACTGAGGTATGGTTAAATCAGTTATCTTGAATTTAAAGGTGTGTCAGATTGAGTTTGACAAACCTTGATTCACTTAACATTCCACTGTTTTAAAGTGCATTCAAATCGTGATCCCCAAGTATGCAATGATTTACTGATATAATCGCACCACCCAGTCCAGTCCCCACCCAATACAAGTACTGCCAGAATCTACATTCACACCCCATTTCTTCTTGATCAAAATTGCTGTTTAAAATTGCTTTTCTTTGATCCCAAGGGTTTGTCAAAACAAAAAACAGCAATTGCTGATGAAATTCAGCAGGTTCGGCAGCATCCATGTGGAGAAAACAGACTTGATGTTTTGTGCCCTGGTGACTCTTCATCAGAACAGTTCTGATGAGTCACCAAACTCAAAACATTAATTCTGCTTTCTCCCTGCAGATGCTGCCAAACCTGCTAAGTTTCACGAGCAATTGCTGTTTCAGCTGTCCAGCATGCACAGTTTTGTTTTATATTTGTGCTTGCCCAAAGGCAGGATATAACTCAAAAGGGAGTTAAACTTCAAATATCATTTAGGATCAAACTTAATCGAGCATCATAGCTAAGAAGCTAACACACCAATAGTGCACTCATCATAGCAGGAGTAAGCCATTCAGCCTCCCAATACCTGCTGTGCAATTTGTAAATAAAGCTGATCATTTACCTCAATTACATAATTCTATGCTATCCCCCAAATCCTTTGATGTTATTAGTAACTGGACAGTCAATCAATCAATCTCTCACACTTGATGACTGATCTCCCACTGTCCTTTGTGGATGGAGAATGCAAAGATTGACTACCCCCAGTGAAGAGATTTCTTCTCATCTCAGTTGTAAAAGGCCTGCCTTTTATTCTGGCACTAGACGCCAAAGCGAAGGAAAACGTCTTTTTTTAAATTAACATTCTCCTAAACTCCAAAGAATATAGACCTAGTCTCCCCAATCTCTCTTAATTAGACAGTCCTATCATTCCAGGAATCAGCCTGGTGAACCTCTGCTCCATTCCCTTTGGCAGTATGAAACACAACTGCACACAATACTCCTGTATTTAGTATTTTTTACAGCTGAAGACTTCTTTGCTCCAACGCGCTATGGAATATTTTAAAATTTAATCATATGCCCAAAATATAAACGTTCACTTATGTGTACATATTCAGTGGTAGAAGAACAGTACCATCACAATGTTTTGATGCCCAGAAGAATCCAGAACCCCACTCGGAAATCTGAATGCACTGCATAAATAACAGTACGTTTAACATTTTTGTTCCTAAAAAGTCAGATATCTTTTACTTCCCATGGCCACTACAATATGATTTTATTGAACCATGTGCAATTTGCAGGGGTTGGTTAGTTGCACTCTCACCCCACAGACACATACACTCGTGAATGAACAGCCCATTAAAAGAGATGAGAATCAATAATCCAAACAAGCACCAGTGTAATAATACAGAACTTTCTGTAGCAGATGTGCATTCTTTCAAATAAAATTCTGGGGGGCAGGGGGAGTTCCTAAGCCGTAGAAATAGAAAGACACATGAGGATGGTTCTGAATCAGAAAGAAGCAATTTACTTAGAAAAAGGCAGACATGAGAATGAGGTAATCCTGAAGAATTAAACTGCATTTATTTCAATGCAAGGAGTCTTGCAGGTGAGGCTGATGAACTCATGGGACTGGAACGTCATAGCTATTACAGAAACTTGCTTGAGGAAAGTACAAGACTGGTAGCTCAATGTTCTAGGTTTTAGATGCTATAGGAAGGATAGAAAGAGAAGACAGGAGGAGAGTGGCATTTTTGATTAAGAAAAACATTTAGTAATGTAACTAAAGAAGATATTTCTGAGGGATTGTCCAGTGAAACTATATGAGTAGAACTTAGAAATAAGAAAGTAATGATCACCTTGATGGAATTGTACCAAATTCCCCTCAACAGTCAGAGGGAAATTAAGAAGCAAATGTGTATAGAGATCTCAGATATAAGCAAAATAATAAGTTTTACAGTAGGGAATTTTAATTTTTCTAACATTAACACAATAGCAGTCCCAGTCAAAGACTTAAATGGATTCAAGAAAATTTTCTTTATCAATATATAAATGTACCTACGAGAGAAGGAGCAAAACTTGACCTCTTGGGAAATAAGACAAGGCAAGTGATTGACGTGTCAGTAGGGGGACACTTTGGGACCAGGAATCTTAATTTTGTTAGCTTTAAAACAATCACAAAAGAATACATTTTCCGTAAAAGCTAAGGCAAATTTTAATGGTATGAGACAAGATCTTTCAAAAGTTGATTGGAGTAGACTGTTCGTAGGTAAAGGTTGACTGACAAGTGGGAGGCTTTCAAAAGTGTGACAATGAGAGCTTAGAGACATTACGTACGCATTAGAGGGAAGGAGTATTAAGAGTAGCATACAATGGATGAATAAAGATATTGAGGTTCTAGTCAAGAGCAAGAAAGAACTATATAGACAACTGGGATCAAATGAATTTTTTGAAGAATATGGGGCATTCTTAAGAGGGAAATCAGGAGGGCACAGTGGAAATATGAGATAGCCTTCGCAGATAAGGTTAAAGAGAATCCAGAGAGATTCTAAGAGTACATTAAGTGCAAAAGAGGAACGAGAGAGAGAGAGAGAGAGAGAGAGAGAGAGAGAGAGAGAATAGGGCCCCTTAAAGATCAACGAGGTCGCCTATGTGTTGAACCTCAGGAGACAGGAGAGACACTAAATGAATATTTCACGTCAGCTTTTACTGTGGTGAAAGAAATGGAGGGTAGAGAACTCAAATAAATATTGATGTTTTGAACACAGTTCACATTACAGAAGAGTAATCCTTCTGGAGGTCTTAGAAAACAAAGGTGGATAAATCTCTGGGAAATTAAAGAAGGGATTGCAGGCCCCTAGCAGAGATATTTGTACCATCTATAACCACAAGTGAGGTGCCAGAGGACTGGAGGATGGCTAATGTTGTGCCTTTATTTCAGAAAAAGGCTGTAAGGAAAAGCCTGGGAATTACAGACCTACGATCCTAACATCAGTGATGGGTAAGTTGTTGGAGGTGATTCTGAAAGACTGGATTTACATGCATTTTGAGGGGCAAGGATTGATATGGGATAGTCAGTATGATTTTGAGAGGGGGAAATTGTGACTCAAACTTGATTGAGTTTTTTTGAGGAAGTAACCAAAAACATTGATGAAGGCAGAATGGCAGCCATTGTTTACATGGACTTCAGGAAAGCCTTTGACAAGGTTCCACATGGTACACCAATTAGTCGTATGGAATTCCGAGTAAGCTGGCCAATTAGATATAGAATTGGCTGGATGGTAAGACAAAGGGTGGTAGCGGAGGTCTGTGACCAGCAGCCTTCCACAGGGATTAGTACTGGGTCCACTTTTATCATTTCTATGAATGATTTGAATGAGAAAATAGGAAACATGGTTAATAAGTTTGTAGCTGACACCAAAATTGTTGGTTTTGTGGACAGTAAAGAAGGTTATCTAAGATTACAAACAGATCTTGATCAATTGGGTCAATGGGCTGAGGAATAGCAGATGGAGTTTAATTTGGATAAATGTGAGGTACTGCATTTTGGTAAAACAAAGGCAGGACTTTTACTATTAATAGTAAGCCAATGGGTAGTGTTGTAGACCAGACAGTCATAGGGGTTCAGGTACATAATTCTTTGAAATTTGCATAAGATGTAGTAGAGCAGTTAAAAAGGTGTTTAACATGCTTGCCTTCATTGCTCAGACCACTGAGTATAGGATGCCATGTTGAGAATGTATAGGATGTTGGTGAGGCATCTTCTGGAGTAATGTGCAGTTCTGGTCACCCTGCTATAGGAAGAATATTATTAAATTGGAGTAGGTTCAGGAAAGATTTGAGGAATGACGGATTTGAGTTATAAAAATAGGCTAGAACTTTTTTCACTGATGCATAGGAGGTTGAGGAGTGACCTTATAGAGATTTATAAAATTAGGGCAGAGGTAAGGGTCTTTTCTCAAGGGTGGGGGAGTTCAAAACTAAAGGGCTTTTTTTTTTAAATGGTGAGAAGAGGAAGTTTTTTTTAACAAAGAATGAGGGGCAACTCTTGTCAATACAGAGATGTTTGTGTGTGGAATGAACTGTCAGAGAAAGCGGTGGACGCAGGCACAGTTACAACACTTAAAAGACATTTAGATAAATACAAGAATAGGAACGGGTTTGAGGGATATAGGCCAAACGCAGGCAATTGGGACTAGTTTAGTTCGGGAACATGGGTTTGGTGTGGATTAGTTGGAGTGAAAGGTCCGTTTCCATACTTTATGACTACTAAGAACGTAAAAGAAACAAGTATTACACACCAACCCTACTTCCTTCACCAATTAATATAACTGATCTCTAATTTCTACTCTCTTCATATTGCCATTTCCTTTAATCCAATTTATAGTCCAAAGTAACTTACAGTTTGCAAAATTGTTTTTTTTAGGGTCTTGCAGCAGTGATGCCTTGCCTACCTTTGAGCCAGATGGCTTGGGTTTAAGTCCCACCCGTCCCACAGGTTTATATCACATCCACCACATCAGGTTCTTTCATCATATCATATTTCATTAACAGTATAGGCCCATTCTGCTTTCTCCCCTCATAGAACTATCAATTGAATTTGCATTGACTCCCTTGTCTATCAGGCACAAAGGGTACAGGGGTAGACAGAAATATGGAGTCAAGCCCACAACCAGATTCAACGATGATCTTATCAAATGGCACAATAGGCTCGAGGGGCCAAATGGCCTCCTCCTGTTTTTAATTTGTATGTCTTTATGTTCTCCAAGGCAAATACTTCTAGGCACAGAAAGCAAAACTATGCATAGTCTGTTTCAAAGCTTTGTACAAGACTTTTTTGCTTTTCTCAGAAACCTATAAAATTTTAAACAGGACTACGCAGAGTAAATGCAGGAAGGATGTTCCTGATGACCAGGAAGTCCAGGTCAGGTGTCACAATTTAAGCATACACAATAGGTCATTTAGGACTGAGTGTGGTGAGTTGGGGAATTCTCAACCACAGAAGGCAATTTAAGCCAAAACATTTAATGTGAGAGGACCTAGATAGGGATCTTAGTACTAAAGAGATCAAATGGTATAGTGGGGAGAAAGTGGAAACAGACTGTGTTGAATGATGGGGCAGGCTCAAAGAGCTGAATGGCCTATCTGCTCCTAGTTTCTATGTAGCAAATGCTGTGCCAAAAAAAACTTTCTAATTTCTTGTTTTACCAGTATGTTAACTTTCTGTATTAGCTGTAGAGGCACACCCACATTCCTTGGGAAGTCATCTATTAGTAGGTTCTAATTGAAAAGTATTGATTTATTTTTCTTACGAAAGTAAATGACTTCACTTCCTATCATTTCATTGTATTTGTCACCTCCTTGCCTACTCAAGAATATAAAATGCCTTTGTAGGTTATATCCTCTTCCTAGCAGACTTTCATACTTAGCTCATCAACAAAACTGATGAGGTTATCCTCAGCACCTTCAACCATGATAAATAATGGGATCTCAGTAATTCCAGACTCCTCTAGTTACTGCTTGCCAAACTGAAACCTAACCTTAACCTTCAGGACTCAATACAGTTCAATAATTGAGCACCTTTTTCTATGTCCTTACCCCAACCCCCACAAACCAATCCTTGTCATCACACAGACTGCTACCAAAGCCAACCCAGTGTCAGCTAATGGTCCCCATTAGTAGCTATTAATTCTCCCAGGCTGACCATTACCCAATCCTTTGTCAGCCCAATTGCTGTTTTTTTTTCCTCTCTCTCTCTCCCCCCCAACCCCCAACCACTCCATCTCCACTTATCATTTATTCCTCCCCTCCATCCCAAAATTGTCCCAGCTAATGTCTAAAGGTAGCAGAGACCAGAACCCTCAAGTCATTTTAAGAATTATATAGATGAACAGTTGAAACTCTAACATACAACACCACAGGCTAAATGTTGAAAAATGGGATTAAAACAGATACATGTTTGATGACTGGTGTTGACACAACAGAACTCTTTGAATGCTGTAAAATCTCTATGACTACGAGATTGGGATCTCACCTGGCATTCAGACTAATATCTATATTCAGACTAACATTCCTATAACAAATTCTCTAATTACTAATTCATTTTTGTTGTTGGACTTGTTGTATGCAAATTATTTGCTGAATTTCAAAAATGACTGCCCACCAAAAATAACATGCTGACTGTAAAAATGCATTCCAAGATTGTTAAAGTTGTGGAAATAAGTTGTGCTTTTAGAAGGAAAACAGTCTTTAGCAACACATATATAAAAGGATTTGGAGATACTGGTGTTGGACTGGGATGTACAAAGTTAAAAATCACACAACACCAGGTTATAGTCCAACAGGTTTAATTGGAAGCTCCGAAAGCTAGTGTGCTTCCAATTAAACCTGTTGGACTATAACCTGGTGTTGTGTGATTTTTAACTATATAAAAGGAGCACTTGAAATCAAATTGTCACTATCCTTTAATGAATTAATCTGAAACCTAATTTCAGCAGTAACATGCTACATGCAAAAGATCGAGAACAGAAAATGATAGGGCAATCTCAGAAGAGTGAAATTCTGAACTGCAGGAAAGGTAATAGACAAGTTAAAACAATCCGTTCGACAATACTTGATAACCACCCCTCCCCCATTCAAACTACATCTTCATTTTAGAACACAGTGCTTGCGTGCAGGACCATTGTTGATGCCTATAATTGATTACCGACATGAAACGCAACCTGTCAACAATCTATCCTGAAGACCTTCTCCCTCCATATTTTCACTGAGGAATCATCGCTTAGAAACCTGTCTATTTCTGCGCGGACTGACCAACATTTCCAGCCCCCTCCCCCCAATTGAAAGGCACATTTCATCCCACGGATTTAAAAAAGGAATTAGGCCGTCGCTCATTGTTAGCAGGCAGCCCAGATTTCAACACCCAGAACAGAAGCAAAGTTACCTATCAAACAGACCCAGATAAGGTAGAAAGTGCCACGTGTGTGTGTGTGGGGTGGGGGGGGGGGGGGGGGTGAGATATTGTTTGATTCAGACTCGAATCAATGGCTTCACCAAAACAAAAAGCCGTCACCCCCACACCGTTTTTGTGTTAAAATCCAGGTCAGTGGTGAAAAGGCAGAAACTTACAAACAACACGAATCGTGATCAGGCCATCGTCCTGCTTGCCGGGAGAGCGGGTTTTTAAAATACAAAAGCAGACGGCTGTTGGAGTAATAATTCGGGGGCGAGGAGTCAAGAGGCTTGCGCGCAGGCACTGAAACAACAACGGGCTTTCCCTTGGCCTCGGAGCGAGGAGAGGCGCCGGGCCTTCTCACCACATCATCATGGCCGGGCAACCCGATCCTTTCAGAGGCATAGCCGCCCGGGACGGACACTAACGTTCGGCTTTTCGCGAAGGGCACGGGCGGAGAAACGGCCACCGTTCCGCGGATAATTTAAGGAGACAGAAACTTCCCCTCATCACTTCCTACTGCGCCGGGCAGCCACAGCTTTCCGTCTGCGCATTACCTCATCAAACCTTGCGGTCAGACAACAGTGACGCCATGACGCAGATGACACCAAGGCCACCCCCGCCGTGAGGAAGGGGAGGGTGGGGGGGGGAGGGGAGAGGGGCATATGCGCGTGCGCAGAAGGTGTTGGAGCCGCGCGGGGAAGTGTTGAGAGCGTGATTCCCGATCCGCTCGAAGTCGCCAGTGATGCGCATGCGCATGGCAGACCCATTCCCGTCGCCATCCGCCCAGGCGGAGTTGAGAGAAATGCGCGTGCGCAAATCGTGCAGGCGCGGGATCCTGGCCGGGTGTGCGCTTTTGCGTGGAAAATGAAGGGGATGCGCAAGCGCAAATCGTTGTCGCGGGGAGGGTGATCCGCATGCGCAGTGCTCGTAGAGGGCGGTTTTCCGTTGGGATCACGGCCACCTACTCCTCCTTCTTTCTAATGTCAGGGATATTCCGCGCTTTCGGCCTGTGGTAACGGCCGAGCCCCAAAACCGAAAGTAACAGTTTTTTTTTATTTTTCTGGCGGGTGACTCGGTCTCCGCCCGACGGACAGTTTGGAAATACTCCGCGTCTTTAATTTTGTTTTAAAAATCGCAAAATCAGAAAGACGACGAGCTCGAGTGGTCGGTGTGTCCGGCGGAGAGGGAACTGTGGGCGGATGGTTCATCTGAAAAAGGCAAGGGTCCCCCCCCCACTCACCCCCCCCCCCACTCACCCGCCCTCCCCCACTCACCCCCCCCTCCCCCACTCACCCCCCCCCCCCCACTCACCCCCCCCACTCACCCGCCCTCCCCCACTCACCCCCCCCTCCCCCACTCACCCCCCCCCTCCCCCACTCACCCCCCCCCCCACTCACCCCCCCCCTCCCCCACTCACCCCCCCCCCACTCACCCCCCCCCACTCACCCCCCCCCCTCACCCCCCCACTCACCCCCCCCTCCCCCACTCACCCCCCCTCCCCCACTCACCCCCCCTCCCCCACTCACCCCCCCCACTCACCCCCCACTCACCCCGCCCTCCCCCACTCACCCCGCCCTCCCCACTCACCCGCCCTCCCCCACTCACCCCCCCACCCCCCTCCCCCACTCACCCCCCCCCTCCCCCACTCACCCCCCCCCCCCCACTCACCCCCCCCTCCCCCACTCACCCCCCCCCTCCCCCACTCACCCCCCCCCCACTCACCCCCCCCCTCCCCCACTCACCCCCCCCCACTCACCCCCCCCCCACTCACCCCCCCCCCACTCACCCCCCCCCCACTCACCCCCCCCCCCACTCACCCCCCCCCACACTCACTCACCCCCCCCCCACTCACCCCCCCCCACTCACCCCCCCCCCACTCACCCCCCCCCCACTCACCCCCCCCCACTCACCCCCCCCCCACTCACCCCCCCCCCACTCACCCCCCCCCCCACTCACCCCCCCCCCCACTCACCCCCCCCCCCCACTCACCCCCCCCCCCCCACTCGCCCCCCCCCCACTCGCCCCCCCCCACTCGCCCCCCCCCCACTCGCCCCCCCCCCACTCGCCCCCCCCCCCCACTCGCCCCCCCCACTCGCCCCCCCCCACTCGCCCCCCCCCCACTCGCCCCCCCCCCCACTCGCCCCCCCCCCCACTCGCCCCCCCCCCACTCGCCCCCCCCCCACTCGCCCCCCCCCCACTCGCCCCCCCCCCACTCGCCCCCCCCCCCACTCGCCCCCCCCCCCCACTCGCCCCCCCCCCACTCGCCCCCCCCCCACTCGCCCCCCCCCCACTCGCCCCCCCCCCACTCGCCCCCCCCCCACTCGCCCCCCCCCACTCGCCCCCCCCACTCTCTTCTTTCCCCCCCCCACTCTCTTCTTTCCCCCCCCCACTCTCTTCTTTCCCCCCCCCCACTCTCTTCTTTCCCCCCCCCCACTCTCTTCTTTCCCCCCCCCACTCTCTTCTTTCCCCCCCCCACTCTCTTCTTTCCCCCCCCCACTCTCTTCTTTCCCCCCCCCCACTCTCTTCTTTCCCCCCCCCACTCTCTTCTTTCCCCCCCCCACTCTCTTCTTTCCCCCCCCCCACTCTCTTCTTTCCCCCCCCCCACTCTCTTCTTTCCCCCCCCCCACTCTCTTCTTTCCCCCCCCCCACTCTCTTCTTTCCCCCCCCCCACTCTCTTCTTTCCCCCCCCCCACTCTCTTCTTTCCCCCCCCCCACTCTCTTCTTTCCCCCCCCCCACTCTCTTCTTCCCCCCCCCCCACTCTCTTCTTTCCCCCCCCCCACTCTCTTCTTTCCCCCCCCCACTCTCTTCTTTCCCCCCCCCCACTCTCTTCTTTCCCCCCCCCCACTCTCTTCTTTCCCCCCCCCCACTCTCTTCTTTCCCCCCCCCCACTCTCTTCTTTCCCCCCCCCCACTCTCTTCTTTCCCCCCCCCCACTCTCTTCTTTCCCCCCCCCCACTCTCTTCTTTCCCCCCCCCCACTCTCTTCTTTCCCCCCCCCCACTCTCTTCTTTCCCCCCCCCACTCTCTTCTTCCCCCCCCCCCACTCTCTTCTTTCCCCCCCCCCACTCTCTTCTTTCCCCCCCCCCCACTCTCTTCTTTCCCCCCCCCCACTCTCTTCTTTCCCCCCCCCCACTCTCTTCTTTCCCCCCCCCCCACTCTCTTCTTTCCCCCCCCCCACTCTCTTCTTTCCCCCCCCCCCCACTCTCTTCTTTCCCCCCCCCCCACTCTCTTCTTTCCCCCCCCCCACTCTCTTCTTTCCCCCCCCCCACTCTCTTCTTTCCCCCCCCCCCACTCTCTTCTTTCCCCCCCCCCACTCTCTTCTTTCCCCCCCCCACTCTCTTCTTTCCCCCCCCCCACTCTCTTCTTTCCCCCCCCCCACTCTCTTCTTTCCCCCCCCCCACTCTCTTCTTTCCCCCCCCCCACTCTCTTCTTTCCCCCCCCCCACTCTCTTCTTTCCCCCCCCCCACTCTCTTCTTTCCCCCCCCCCACTCTCTTCTTTCCCCCCCCCCACTCTCTTCTTTCCCCCCCCCCACTCTCTTCTTTCCCCCCCCCCACTCTCTTCTTTCCCCCCCCCCACTCTCTTCTTTCCCCCCCCCCACTCTCTTCTTTCCCCCCCCCCACTCTCTTCTTTCCCCCCCCCCACTCTCTTCTTTCCCCCCCCCCACTCTCTTCTTTCCCCCCCCCCCACTCTCTTCTTTCCCCCCCCCCACTCTCTTCTTTCCCCCCCCCCACTCTCTTCTTTCCCCCCCCCCACTCTCTTCTTTCCCCCCCCCCACTCTCTTCTTTCCCCCCCCCCACTCTCTTCTTTCCCCCCCCCCACTCTCTTCTTTCCCCCCCCCCACTCTCTTTTCTCCCTCCCCCACTCTCTTTTCTCCCTCCCCCTTGCCCGCCTTCTCCTCCCCCCCCCCCCCCCGTCCCGCCCCTGCCCCCCCCCTCATCCCGCCCTCTCCGATTTGATAAAAAGCGAATGCAATGGTTTTATCTGCTTATATTGCTCCACAGATAAATGCTGGTATAAATATCTTACTTTCAATGGTGACAAAATCTAGACAAGTTGAGCTAGTCTCAGTGTATTCTTCTGAATATTTCTCCTCTACAGTGAATCTTCAACTCTGCTATCTAATTCAATGACTTGCATTTGTATACTCTACTGCCCGTAACCTTGGCTTCACAGCAGTCTGATCAGATAAATGTTGATAAGTGTCAAAGAAGGAGACAGTAGATCAAAAGCTTGATTGAGATAGATATTAAGGACCACCTCCAAGGAGGGGAGAGAGAGGGGAAGTTTGGAAATTCCAGAACTGCAACATGAACAATTGAAGTCATGACTTTGAACAGTGGGACAAAGGAGCTTGAAGGCATGCAATTTTTCAAGGCTGGAGGAAATTACTGTGATATAAAAGAGATTTGAACTCGACAATTAATTTATCTGAGTACACCAGTTTGTAGGTATTTTACCTAGTGTAAGGACAGTAGAGTTCCAGTGAGTTTGGGTTTATGCATAAGCAGTATCTGCACAAGTAGTCAGCACGGATTATGGACATACACTGCAATTTTTCAAAGTCATAGATTTTTTTTTTCTGCAGCAAATTATTTATCTCAAAGTTTGTTTTTTTGGATATTCTGTTATGTGTGAAATCCAATATTAGCACGACACATCTTGACATTTTGTACTATGGTAACTATTAAATGCTTTTCCTCCTGACCAGTATAATCATGTTTCCGCATCAGGGCACTATCCTTTGCTGACTACCCAGAATTTAAATGTCATCATTTGGTGAAGTAATCCAGTAACATTTTTCTCCAGTTTTGCGGCACCACTATAGGCACTTACTCTATCAGGCTTGTCCTCTTTCCTCCACCTTGCGATTACCTGAGGCCTATGATCGAGAGGAAGTTCGATGGCTTGAGACATCTTCAAGCCATCAAACTGACTCAGGAAATTTGATTGGAATTGGTGGTTCACTAGATGCCACAAATACATGCAAAAAAATGTTTTAACTTTGTATGCTTGTTTGAGAGTAGTTCAACTTCTGGTTTGAAAAAAAAGAGTTAGAGCTAAATCTTAGTTCTTTTGTCTAAGTCTAAGTTGTAAGGCATCAGTACTGTGAGCCTGGTATCTTTGGTTGAAGGGGAAAAGTGCAAAAACACAAGGGAAGGTAGGGATGTCATGAGCATCCCGGTAGGCTCAGTGTATGACCTCTATGACAGCAAGTGAAAAGTCCAGAGATGCAGCCTGGTCTGGTCCATGATTACAAAGATAATTGTAATGCAGCTCATGATACAGCATTGAAGTGCAGAAAAAACTCTGCAAATGAATTGGAGATGTGTCTTGAAGGTTTTTTTGAGGCTGGTGCATGTCTGGTGCCAGTGACCATGAATATCAGCTGTGTGTGGCTGGCACCCAAGTTGGTGCCCAATTTCCAACACTGAGGTTGTTTCAAGCAAGTAGTGACTTGAATCCACTAGGTGCTAGCTCTGGATTCTTTGTCAGAATTTCTCAAAGTTTGGCTTTGCTGGGTGAGCTTATCAATTTGGGAATCTAAATATTAATGAAGCTATTGTGCTGCTAAGCAAGCAATAATGACCATTAGTTAGCATCTTGACATTGTCTGGAAAGAATCTTGCCAAACCTAAAAGATGAAACAAGATGATCTCAATATTGAAATGGGCGTTGCACACTTGTTGCCTGATTTTAACCGCAGGTGTCACCATAGCCCAAATCACTCTGATCCCTGTCAGGTTTCACCCATAAATTCTGTTTACCACAAATTCAGTGTAATTGATTATGTGCCTGTTTGTACTTCACATAACCTTTCCCCCACCCTGTTACACCTAACTTTCAGTGTAATTTTCCGAATCATTGTTGTAGTTTTACATATTTCCTCTTCAATTCAGCAGATGACATTAGCAACAAGATGTGAGGTACTTGGTCTTTATCGAAGAATTTTCAGAATAGCAAGAACATGGCAGTCACTATCGGGACAAACAGAGGACACTTTGAAAGAAAAAGATTACATCATCACAGAAGCCAGAACATTGTTCAAAAAAAATAAAAATGTAAGTCTCAATCTTTTAATTCATGCATGTTTACTGCATATATATAAAAGTTATAATGTAATAGGTTTTGAGCAAATTTTTCCTTTTTGTTCTTGTCCAATCACTATTCCCTTTGACCCTATAAATTCAGCTCTTCTGTAATTAAATCTCCTCTGTCTTCCGCCCAAGTCACAGACCCCTCTTTGTCCCTTATCTGACTCACGCCTCCAACTTCTAAATATCTATCAGAGATTATTCTCAGGTTGAGTATTCCTACTGGAGGTTTAATCCTAGCCTATGTTTTGCCAGTTTCTGCTCAAATGTGCAAGTATTTTACTATTTTGACACTCAAGGTCCCTTTAAAGTGACTCATGTAACCTGGTCATTTAGCTTAGTTGGTACTATGTTATAGCACCAGCAGTGGGGTCCCTACATCTGAGCTATGAGGTCTGGGTTCAAGTCCCACCTGCTTCAGAGGTGTATAGTAACATCTCTGAATTTGCTGATTGAAAACAAAAATCTCTCTTTCTAAATTGATTGCTGTCCATTGTCTTGGGTAGCAACAAATAATCCATGTCTTGAGTCATGGTATATATTTGATCACAAGTTTATGTTATTGCTTGTAATTCTGTACCTCCAAGGGTTTTTACATGTTCTGTCATTATTTCAAATGTAACAAAACAAAGAACTGTCCATGCTGGAGATCTGAAACAAAAACAGAAATTACTGGCAAAGCTTAGCTAATCTGACAGCATCTGTGGGAGAAAGCAAGAGTTAACATTTCAAGACTAGTGACTAATCATCGGAACTACTGTTTATATATCTTACTAGCCTGGAGAATTTCCTATACTCCATTTCAAACCAATCCTTACTCTGATATTGTAGTCCTTTAGCCATTATTTGATTCTAAATCTTGAACACTTCCTAGGGTTGGATAGTGCTGATAATTTAAATGTATAAAAGTTGTCAAAGTGGTATGGATATTGAAGTCTAATGTGATATGAATTCTAATTTTTACTTTAAATGGGCATTTATATATTCCCTGTAGCACAGAAATACAGCCCAAGGTACTTCACTGAAAGGTAACTCTACAAAAAATAGATATAGAGCCAAAGAAGCAGCTTTTAGGAGTATGGAAGCAGAAGTTTTGATTTAAATGAGTAGTGAAAGGGAGGATCTGGGGGGGGGGAGAAAAAGTCAAAGTTTCGAGGACAAGGAAACTGCACACTACAAGCACAGTCATAATGATTGTCTTTTGTGATTTAGTTAGGGCTATTTCCATTTGGTAAAAGTGCTGTGACTATTCATTTAATTCCTAATCAATAGTGAGGCCACACTCATTAATCTTTATGCTGGATGATCTCTGAATACAAATTTCTACACTTATACCTGTACACAAACTATCCTATCTGTTGTCTGCTCTGTACCTGATAATCAAGGAAGTTCCTTAAGCCTGAAGTGAGCGCATTACAATATTTAAAGTTCAAATTGTAAATAGTGGTAGCTTAATGTTTACACAAAGGCAAACAATACAGGCGCTAGAAACCTGAAATAAAAACAGGTCTGGCAGAATCTGGAGACCAAAACAATTAACACTTCAAGTTGATGATCTGTCATCAGACACACACCGCTGTCTTTTTTTCACTCCATGAATACTGTATTTCTATGTATTTTCAGAATTTTCAATTGTTACTTGTTTGTAATGTTTTGTTTTTTAATTACCTGCAATGTTATTAGACTTCTTTTCTAGTTAACAGATGCAGAAGCAATTAAAATCTGCATACAGGAATGTCAAACAAGGATAGAAATGGGTAAGAATCACTTAAGAATTTATCAATACTTGTAATTTCTTACACAAGTAACTTACAGGGTCTACTGTTTGTTTTTGAATTACCTTAATTTCTTTTGCAGGACTACATTACAGAATTCCATATCCCAGACCAGTAAGTTACCACCTTTACATTGAAACATGTTCTAAAATTTCTTTGGTCAATAAATTAACAGCTGAGATTTACAGGTGACTGATCATCCTTGACATCTAGGCTATATTTGACTGCTTGTAGCATCAAGGAGCTGTAGCAAAATTCAAGTCAATGGGAGTTATGGAGAAAACTCTCCATGATTTTGAGTTATACCGCAGAAAGGAAGATATTTAACATAAAAGATTAATTGTCTCAGTCTCAAGACATCTCTACAGGAATTTCTAAGAGTAATGACCTAGGCCCAACCATGTTCAACTAATTTATCAATGACTTTCCACTCATCATACGATCAGAAGTGGGGATGGTCATTATTGATTGTAAGGTTTGATTCCATGACTATGACATTGTCAGGCTGTTGCTTGACACCTTTCCCAATTCTGGTACAAGACCTCAGAGGAAGGACTTTACAGGGTAAATGTGGTTTACTTTGCTGCTGTTTCTGATGTCTAAATTGATGTTGGGTGGGGTTCATTCAGTTTCATCCCTTCTCTTAGATTTTGTAGTGTATGATAAAACTGAATGGCTAGGCCTTTAACCTCAAAGACAACCAAATTGCTATGAATCTGAAGCCAGATCTGTTAAGGAAAATTGATTTTGTACCATAGAGGATATTAGTGCACCAGATGGATTTCTCCAGTAATCAACAATGGTTTCATTGTTGCTTTTAATTCCATATTTATTAATTTAATTGTGCCATGGTCGGATTCAAACCTATTTCTTTAATGTATTAGACTCTCTCTGGATTATTCTTCCAATGACATTTCTGTTGTGCCACCACCTCCCCTTCTTATAATAGATTTAAATTTCCAGCAGAGAAACTTAGGTGATTGTGTTTGATGTTATACAGAATACTGTTATGTGGAAAATCTTTTGCTTTAAGTATTTACAATGGCTGCAAAAATTAGCAAAAGAACTGTAATCAGATACTGAATTATCAGCTAGCTCTTCACGTTCAGACCAGTGTAATGAATAAGTGCTTATTTAAAATAAAACCTTTTTTTAATAAAACTATAAGGTTGAATGGAGCAATTAAAAATTAAAATGTGTTATTGGTTACATTTGGTGGTCTTATGCTACCAGAAAGGAAACTGTTTTGTCAGAGGACTGGTCAGAGTTGGGCTATAACACGGTAGGCCCAATTTTCTGACCTTGCTTCTGTTGAGTAATGTTTCTTGGAAACACTGAAAATACCATTAATTCTTAAGCACGTGTGCTGATTTGAAATTACAGCCTGGAAACAAAAGGCTACAAGGTGCAGAAAAATAAGATTAGTTGTGCCGTTGAAATTGGACTGCCTCAGGATCAGGCCTGTGGACTACAGGAGATCGAGGGTCCTGGGCTGTCTCCTTATGCTGAGACTGAAGCCTAACATGCAGCCTGTCTGCCTGCAAATCTAGTCACTTTGGTCTTGGCTGCTGTCATTCCTGAGAGGATGAAGTGCAAAGGAAAGAGAGTGTCAAAAAGCGCTTCTGAGATTGTTAGGGATGAGGGGATCGAACCCTAAGTAACTAGTAAATCTGGTACAAATCTGGCAGTACAGCTCATTAATGTCTCATAACGATTCTCTTGCAATAAACCACTTGTTGATAAGTGGTGACTTTTTAAAATTAACTTCAAAATTGGGAATGAGACAAGCATGTTTTTACAAACCAATACCATACAATTAATTATGCAGCAAACAAAAACCAGATAAAGTTGTTTTATTGTAAATGATAAGTATATGATACAACCCTTTCTCTGTTCATAAACATCCCACTGGGGGACAATGCAGCTCTTTTTACATTTCAGAAATACAACCACCAGTTACCCAATTAACAAATACAAAAACTCCACTTACTTTTAAATTTTGAAGAATGTTTTTAAAAATATAATGAACCTATTTAGTGATGTTATGACATCTGTCCAGAGCAGACGGGCTTTGAACCCTTATTCTGGTTCACAAGTAAGAATGTAACCAATGAGCCCTTACCACAAGAGCCCTTAAGTGCTCAGCTTTCTCTTTTCTTTAATAGTTCTAAAAAGGTGAATTTTGAGACTGTCTTCAGCTCCATTCAGTCTGATTATGTCAAATGGATTGAAGTGGGGATAGAGGAAAACATCTCAAGATCTTGTAGAGTGCAGATTTATATCCATAGGTCTCTTCATGGACTTAGTTGTAATGTCAAATAAACTAATGTAGATGATTTTAATCAACTTGTTCAGAAATGTTATCTAGGCTTTCTGAACATGTCTTCGAGTACAGGTTAAGGTTGCCTCAGTGAAGTGTCTGTCAGCACTGTGACAGCATGGTAGACCCTTAGTACTGCTGTGTCTACTAATGTGCAGCCATGATTACATACTCAAATTTTGAATTCGCCATTTTGTGAGCCAAAGACAAACATTGAGCCGTACCTAACTCTTCAGAACTCTGATCCTTTTCTTTGTAGAACCACCATTAATTGCTCGTTTCAAGAATTAAACAAAAAAATTGCAAGAAATGTTCACCAGTGGCAGTGCAACAATAACAAAAATAAATAATGGAGAAAGAGACTATGGTCTAAATCAAAATGAGGGTGGAGTTAATGCATTCCAGCCCACATGGTGCCCACTTCTCTCTCTGCTTTGAGTTTTGGTGGACACAATGTGCTCGCTCTATAAGGACACCTGGACACAATCAGAACTCAGCTTTTTTTTAAAACCCACCACCAAACCACCCAATTGACAATTTTTTAAAAAAATGAATTACTGGATTCAAAGCCTTAACTCTGTTTTTCCTCTCTCTGTGGATACTTGCGTATCGATTGAGTTTCTCCAGAATTTTGTTTGTTTCAAATTTCCAGCATCCACAGTATGCTTTTATGTGAGCCAGGAGATCTGGACTCAAGGCCCATCTGCTCCAGAGATGTCATAACACATCTGAACATCTTTTTAAAAAAAAAGTCTGTTTGACCTGCCTTTCTAACTCTGATGCAGAAATGTCCATCAAGCCATACATGCTAAAGCTGCCAGATTACTGGGTGTCAGATAAGGAAGGTTCAGCCTGTATTTTTGAATTTGACTGCAATGCAACATTTTGAGATATAGATTCACATCATACCTTTAACCTTCTCCATATTATTTACAGATACATTTGCCTCCTATGGGACTTGCTGATAAAAAGGGACGTAAATTTAAACTGCAAGAAAGGCTGAGAAAAATTGCTAAACCAGTTTATCTACAATCTCACGAGGAGATGTAATGGTGGCTGGGATCATCTACTTTTAAACTGTTTTCTTTGATCACGTGAATATGATTTATTGCTTGTGGTTTATATTGTACTTTATTTCTGGAAGTAAAATTTCTGTTCTGAAAAGAAAATGGCCTCCAGCAAACTGTTTGAGTCAGGAAGTTTGTACAATTATTAGAATGTAGAAAATCCTGAAACAAAGTATTTTTCAGTTAATTTATTTAATGTTGAAAAGTATTTTCAATGCAAAAGCACATAGGGTTCTTGTAGCACAGTGATAATATCCTTCCTCTGAGCTAGGAGGCTCAAGTTAGAGGTGTGTAAGAACATCTCTGAACAGATTGATTAAAGAATATCTAAGAAACATTTTGATACATTGACTAAAGAACAATTTCCTGTGCTATACTACAATTTTGCCTGAGCACTTTTGGGCCTCTGTAGTATGTGAGTAGTATAGTGCAGTGGAAAAGCAAATCTGTTACTGAGGATTTGCATATTGCTTTTGGGTCAGTTTCCTTGAGGCTCCATATTTTGTGCACTCAAAAATCAGTGTTATCACTAGGTTGTAGTACTTTGACTTTTTTTTTCCCTCAGTGCTTCAACCTTATTCATTCTTAGGGCATGAGCACCATTGGCAATGCCAGCATTTATTCATGTCCCTGGTAGCCCTTGAGACAGTGGATCTTAATGTTGAAGTCCAAGCGTCAAAGTCCCCACAATGCTGTTAGGAGCTGAAGGCTTCAAGTGTGACTGTAGCAGTTGCTGCCATGATGAAAATCTGCTGACCTCTGATTCATTAACTGCTCTCTGATTAGGTTTGGTTTTTGGATTAGAACATGTGGGAAACTTGAAGCTGTCCAGATAATTGTCTGATTGCTTCCCAGAGAGAAGCAACATAGCTTCTCCAGCCAAAGAAGGGAAGGGAAAGTACAGGACGGGATGGTGTTGTAACTCATTCATCTCTGACTCGTGATTTTTGTCAAACACAAATCATTTTATTTCATTATCATGACTTTATATATCAGAGTAATGAATAGTGTACAAAAGATGCTTTCTGACATAATAATATTTACTTCTACTTTCCAGTTTTCAAGGTGAATATACCTGATCAATTCTCCTTTTAATCATCCAACTGGCAAAGAGCTGCCACACCACGATTTATCCAATGCTGTTCTGCTTTATCTGAAGAAAGCTCTATTGAAAGTACATAATTTGTTGAATGGCCAGTTGTGGATAAGGTACCTCTGCGTGCACTGGTTTTGTACACTGGACAGAAATAGACATTCTGATGCAGAAATGTTGCACTCACTCCTGGTTTAAGCCAGATAATGGGCATGGAATCAAATAAAATTTTAGGTAATGACTCCCCAATGACCATATTTTCTCTATCCCAGCGAGCACCTTCTAAAAACAGACCCTTAACATAAGCTCCATCTTTTGGCTTTTGGTGCATGTCATTTTCTTCTTTCATGACCTAGAAAATGTGAGAGAAACAAGTCTAAGGTAATATGATTCTGTAAAACTTAAGCCATTTTGGCTACATGCCAAGGATAACAATCTTGCATAAGAAAAAGAACACTTGAATGCAAAGAAAAATACGTTTGCTGAATACTTTAAAACATTTTTTGAAGAGGGATGTGAAGATTACAGTTTTGATCAAGTTTACATTTAAAGGATGAAATATCCTATTAGTATGTATTACCTAAGTTTATCATAGAAAGTGATTCATGCAAGGATTCCATCTTGGAGAAATAATTTGAGGGAAAAATATAGAAGGAAAGGGAAGGAGAAGCCTAGAGCAAGAACAGTGCTTACCTCAAATTCAAACCCAATGTGATCAATGGGTATGGTATATTTTCTTGCATAATTCTGAGAGACACCAGTCAGAAAAGATTGAGTAAAATAGAATCCAGATAACCAAAATACATTGGGTGGTCCTTTGTTAATCCATTCCTGTTTATGAAAGACATTAATAAATTGGTGGTATTATCACATTTATATCAAATAACAACTTCCATTAGTTAATGTCTTATTACTCATATGCTCTTTTATGCACAATGGAAACATTCCATCCTTTATTTTTAAATGTCACTGGTTCAGCACATTGATCAACATTTGAAACCAATTCGTGGCAAAAATCTAACCCATCAATACTTAAACAAAAATTTATTCTGAAACTGTACACTTCCTAAAATTCTTTGTCATCAAATAATAGTTACACTCATTTCATTCCAGCAATTATTCCAATCCAGTTCTCCTCCTATTATTACTATTTACTGTCAGAATAAATTTAAACAAATATATGGAAACCAAAACAAAGACCTGAAATTAATAACTTTCTAAAGAAAATCAAATAGGATCTTGATGAGGACAATTCCCTCCATTTCTATTCTTGCCAAAAGTTCCCAGTGATTTTGGAAATTCATGATATTTCAGATTGAAATGGGCTAGTTTAAGACTTTTTTCCTTCTAAAATGCACAATGGATAAAAAGTAGTTTGTAATTTCTTGATTGTCTTATCTCAAATCTGCAACATAATTTTCAATATGGTTCCAGGATTACAATTAATATTCAATTTTATGAAAATTATTTGTGCACAACAAAGGAACAATGTATAACTATATTCTAGTGAATAAAATAAAATCACTGCACATACTGGAAGTCTGAAACAAACAATGTTAGAGACACTCAGCAGATCTGGCAGCATTTTAAAAAGAGAAACACCGATAACAATTCATTTGATTCCTTCAGAACGATATTCTAGCAATGTTGAAGTCATATTTGAATCATCAAATTTGGCCAACAACAGATAATAAATTTATCTTAAAATATTCTAGCATGTAGACAACTTGTAATGAATCCATATTTATGATCGTGTTTTCTCTTAAGATAGCCAGCAATATAAAACAATTATTACAGCTCAACTCCATATAAAGGTAGAAGTCTTCGCTCATTCACGACATTGTGCTATAGGTTTAATAAATATATGGTACCTGGAAAAAATGTAACCTCACAAGAAGATCTACCACGTAACTGCCAAGGGGTTTCAGAGATGGATAGGATTTGGCTGCCCACATGGATGGAACTTTTCCCACCAGCATGCTATCAAACACATTCTCGAGTTCAGCAGACATTACCACAAGTCCCTTAATGGCCTTCCGTATGTTTATGAGACTGCTGCGTACAACTTGAGTGAGTCTGAAAGAGAAGTTATAGTAGTATGTAGAATGTTTTCATAAATGTCATTAAAAATTTGGTGTATTCTCATTAAACCATTCATAACAGAATCCGTTCTTAACAAAATTTTCCAAATTTCTTTATATCCATTTCAGATGCTGCATCTCATCACCATTCTCGGGAAATATTTGGACAAATTGAAGAGGATGGTGTAATGGATCTTCTCACTTTCCTTTCTACCTGAGGAACAATATTCCTCAAGATAACAGAAGAAAAATCCTCTTTCAAAGTCAGTATTTCTCTTGCCTCTGCCAACCGTAGCGTAATATCCTTGAAGTTACTCCCCTCAATCAGCACAGTTAAAAACTCTTAAGAGTACATTGGTTATAGATTAATTCAAATAGCACGCAAGGCAGAGACACTTGCATCCATGTTAATTTATATTTCCGTATGAAGATGGTGGGGGGTGCTGGGAGGGGGGATGTGGAGCAGTTCCACCTGCTGTCTGGGAAGCACAAGCTGTGTCTTGTCTTTGGGAAGGTCTATCACATGCCACTGATGCATTTAACTGAAAACACCAAAGATGGAAGTCCAGCTGACTGTAAACCACTGTCTAAATACTAAATACCAAAGACTAAATACTTTTTGATTGGCAATGGAAGTCATGATTGCTGCTTTTACAATGTCCACCCAATGCTCCAAGATCCTCAACTACCCAGGCCATATGAAGGAGACATCAAGGTGGGATTTACAGGCAGGAAGTCAGCAGCAACATGGATGTGTTGGTCTTGGCAAACCACACTCCACTTGCCAATTTCACATCTTTCAGTCATGAACAGAGTGCCCTTCCCCTCTCCCAGAAGCACTCAAGCAAATTTGTTTGTGTTTGTTTATTTTCTCTGCACACCAGCTGTCACTCCTGCTTTTGGGTAAATCAAACGACAGTGGCATCAGACATTAAAATGGATATTAATTAGCAACAGGACAGGGAGGCCGTCCATGATACTTTCCATCATTGACTTAATCTGGATGGAAGTGACAAGGTGGTGGGATCCTTTTCTCTTGCCTAATTAAAAGCTCCTAACCACCACCATTGAGGAAAAAGCCATTATCTATAATGAAAGTTAATAATCTCAAAAGCTTCTATGTTGAGCCAAGAGGTTTATGACTGCTTCTGTAGATCTCACCAGGATGTTCACAGCCTTATTTGTTCTAGAATATGTCCCCTCCATTTCCTGTGTAATCACTTATCTGCAAGTGAGTGGTTGGCCAGGCTAACCACTCTTTGACAAATGTAAATTTCTCTGATTTTTGAACTCTACACTCAGAAAACAAATCAGCATCTAATATTTATAATGGCCACTGCTGTTACTAATGAATTAATTCCCTAGTGTGATTTCCCATTGCATTAAAATTCCACAAATAGCCTATGTTCTGAACAGCTCATCTGTAATTTTTGAACTGGTAACTTTAACTCAGATTATTTCTATATGTTTGTATTGTGGAGTGCATATAAAGGATAAATGTGAATCAAATTGCTCTGATTACCATAGAACCTCTAAAAGGTTGTTTGGGTTGGTGAGGATTCTTTACTCGTAAGGAATGGCTGTACCTTGATTTCAATCTTTAATTAGTACTGTATTAAGTTTCAGATTGAACCTCTCCTGAATGTAGTTTTGTTATACAGAAAACATATTTTGTTGCACACCTGTTGAATCTGATAAGTTCTTGTCTGAGGACTGTATTCATCGACTCCTCATACACTACTGGATATTTTACCATCACGTCTTCCAAATTAAAGTCATCAGGTAGTTTGGACATGATGTCTGCAGCCAAGTCTTCAACAACCTCCTGAAATTATTATACAGATTCATGAAAAGAAGTTTTTCTGATTTCACTCAATGTAACTAACAGTTTTTTAAAAACTATTTTTGAACTTCACCAAAAGAAAACAAGATATTGAGGCTTTTGTCTTGCACTCATCAGAATTAAGGCACATGAAACAGACTTGAGAAAAGGGGACACTAATTTTTACAGCATGAGAAGAGAAAACTGATTTGTTGGTCCATTATAGACATTGAAATGCATAGGTAGGTACATTCTGATTGGCTAAGGCATTGCCGTAGGGATGTGTCACAAAGCTAGTCCCTTTTTTATTATAAAAGCTGTTCCTTGGCACAAGGCTATTCTGTCCTTGATTTTTTTCAGAGGGGTAATAAACCAGGCTGGGGTCCAGTCAGACTGATACAGAGATGAAAAGGGTTTTGAGAGGCCTTTTGTTTATATATAAACAGATGAGACTTCAGGCCAAAGTGGTCATGTTTTAGAAGTGACCTGTAGAATGTAAGGGGAGTGGTCAGCTTTCTAGCTGAGCAGTTTAGTTCAGTCCAGAGCTGATTGGGACTGTTGAACCATGCGGAAACAATCTCTCTGCCCTTCTAACTCCAAACTGTAAGCATCTGTTCAATAATTTATACTGGTTTCTAAGGGGGTTTGCTTATTGGAACTGTTGTGTGTATTCGGAACAGCATAATTAAGTCTAGTTTGGATAGAATGAGTTCTGTAAGGGTTCTTTATTCTGTTCTTTGTGTAATCTTGTGAATAAACGTTTGTATGTTTTAAAACCTGATAGTCAACCTAGCTACCTCACTCCTGGTAATTTTCACTGTACACTTACTGAAACAAATTGTAAAGTTATGGTCTGGGCTTCCTGTTTAAGAATGTTTTGAGTGGTCAGGCCTAGCCTATAACAGATGGAGCAGACATTAGTTGCCTCAATTATGCATTTGTTTTGCAAAAGGTGTAATGTGTGGTTTTTCCCAGTTTTTCAAGATTGTGTGCCTTAGGCAGCCTATACTGCTCTTTGTTCACCCTGAAAGCCTTTGCTGAACTAGGGGCAAAAAGGCATCCAGTAGAACAATGGTTACCCGCATGAGATTTTTTTTTCCATTCGTTCACAGGATGTGGGATCGCTGGGTGGTCCAGCAATTATTGTCCATCCATATTTGTTCCAGAGGGCAGGTAAAAGTCAGACATATTGTTGTGGGTCTGCAATGTCATGAAGGCCAAACCAGATAATAATGGAAGATTTCCTTAGTGAAGGAGATAGTTTTTTTTTTCCAACAATTGAGTGATTACACAGACATCATTAGATTTTTAATTCAAGACATTTTGAATTCTGATTCAATTGCAACAGTGAGATTTGAACCCAAGTCCCCAGAATGTTACTTCTATCTGTAGATTAATAATAATAATACCATAAGGTCAATTATTTCTCCATATATTGTGCAAAACCATGAACAGGCCAAAAGTGTCACATTGAATAATTGGTATATGAATTTCCGTGCCAGTGTGATGTTGGATGTGAGGGCTGTATGTCCTAAAATCCGGTAGGTAGCTCCCCTATGTTCGTATCAAGAAAGGTATCAACTGTAAAACAGTGTGGGATATTAGATTTGATTCTGCAACTAGACAACATTTGCTACATAATCCTGAATGTATAAGGAACAGCCAAAATTTACAATAGATATTTATTATCACATGTACTTTTACATGAAAAATACAGTGAATATTTTTATATAAGTCACCCCACCGTGACACCTATATCAATGACAGAAGTCAGACATAATATTTTTAAACATAAAATTAAGACCAAGTTCATCACTGTTCAGTTAACAGCTCCTGAGCTTGGGGAAAGTTGATTAAGGAATGATGGAGTACCCTGAAGATGCAGCCTAGATGAGACCGGCAAGCTGTTGGAATACTAGATTTTCAGGCTTTGTATGGCACACTTGTCAGTGCTGGTAACTACATAATTACTTTGGGCCCTGTTCTTTGCAGGCAGAAACGTGAACATACATTGCTTGTTTCAATGCAACAAAATAGATAACCCCATTCTCTGGATCATTTCCCAAGGCAATGATTTAGCCATTTAATCAAAGGTTAGCCATTAATCCTCAGTCGTCGTTAACTATTGCATTTTCCATGGCAACACTTGCACTTATCTCAGTCCACTTGCCAACCAATCAGAATTCTCATACAGTATAAATGTTATTTTCCATTTAGTATTTCTTGTGAATTGTTTTGATGATTACAAGGTAGAAGTTCTTGACATAAATGTCTTTTTCTACCAATACCCAAGCTCTGTACTACAAGATGACTATCTATACTAAGGCTTTAGAAGATTTCTTTACTCGAGAACAAGATGTTATCGAGCAATTATAAGAACCAATTGGATAAGATAGATGGAAGGAAATGGTTTCCACTAGTAAAGGGGTCTCAATCAAAGAGGCATGAAGAACATAAGGTTAAATACGGGTCATTCAGAACAGTGAGCAAGAGAATCTTTGTTACCACAGAAACCATAAAGATGTGGAATTCAACTACAGGGGTGAGTGTCTGGGACAGAAACCATAATTCTAGTTTTGTAATCAATAGCAAAGCAAATGCACTCACTGACCTTAAACAGATTCACCAAGAGAACTAGTGATCTCTGTGTGGTGAGCAGTTTACTTTTTCTGCAGTTGATTATAGGATTCTTTCATGGGGATGCCAAGCATCAAGCTGGCCAATCACAATGAAGAATTATTTTTGGCAGGCAATTAAGTAATTAAAAGCACAATAAATCATTTTTAAAAAAGATTATCAGAAGTTAACTACTTGAAAATATGCGTTGGAATAATGTAGAAGTTGAAATATATTTTTAAATGCATTTTAATTATGAAAAAATGGTCGCTTAGATCACAGCTAAAAATCCAATTACATCTCATTGAACAAGGTTTAATTACTGTAACAGTGAAGCAGCAGCATTGGCTAAATTATTCTTGAAGAACAAAAGTGGGGTGGAGGAGATAAATGTAATTTTTTTTTCTAAAACATGAGAATAGGAAAAACTGAGTTCTTTCCAAATCAGATGGTTCTGGGACAACTGTTCTGGTTGCCTACAACACCGCCTCTGGCAAAGGGATGGCAGACTGCACCTTCAGGACTTCCATATTAATTTGTGCTTGTACTAAACTTTTAAATTGCAGTCAGACTTGAGAGGGTTAATAACAGTGAACATGATCAAAACCTGCCAAATTCACACCCTTGCCAGCATTCAAGATTAGATTGAATAAGTGGATCAAAGGAAATATGACATAGATATGGGAACATATCAGATACATGGGAATAGGAATATCTATCATGTCAACAGTAAATGTTATGCAAACCATTTAGGCCAAATTAACTTGTCATGTTGTAATAACTTATTTTGCACCTAAGGTGATTATTTTACCTATAGACCCCCAGACACTCTGTTGCACAGAAGTTGAATTTCTTTTCAGGATAAACCTTTTTGTATTTTTACCAATTAATTAATAGACATTATTCTTAAAATGATATAATGCTGCATGATTCAAAGCATGCAGCATTTCTCAATGGCCTTACAAAGGAAATCATGGAATAACATTGACAACTCAGAATTGCTATCCAAAACAAAAAAAGTGTAATTGATCCCTAAATTCAAACTTTTACACTGTTCATTTTCCAAACTAATAACTGGCTTTTAAAGATATTTTACTGTAAACAGTTTTCAAATGTATTTTAAAACTTTAAAAACATTTAAAGTTGCTGCTTTTGTAATTTTAATATAAAAATGAAGGTTTAAAGTATTTAATCTTTAGTAATGCATCTTAAAATTGTATTAGCTTACTTGAGGTGATTTACCAGCACCGCCACTCTGTCTGGGAAGAGTTAGCAACACCCCATCAAAAAGCTGATTAGTCTCCTGGTTATCCTTTGTAATATCAGCATTTTCATGAAGTCCAAAGACCTCTGGATGGGCCACAGTTGGTAGAGTTCGTAAGTAGTCAATATATGACTGAAAATTGGAAATAAGGATAATTCAAAAAATGAGAATATTTTGATTAAGTGCATGTGGAACTCATGTTTCCATCTATAATTCACTTCCCCTCCATATATTACTCCCCTTTAGGGCTTCTTCATACTGACACTAGTTAGGATCAGAACTAAGTGGAGTGGGACTCATCTACATGTTTCTCCACTTTTGATGTATAACTAAAACTGCCCTTTTAAGTGTAGATTTAGTATCAAAAGTAATAGATCAACTGGATAATATTGCTGCTAATTCATACAGTAGTTACTGAAGAAAGTCATACGGCCCAAACTGTTTGTGCTGACCTTCTGAAGTAACAATTCACTGAGTATTACTCCCCCATTTTTTCCCCTGTAGTCCTGCAATTTTCTTCCTTTTCCAAATCTCTTTTGAAAGTCCCATCTGACCCTGTTCCACTACACATTCTGAGAATGCGATCAAGGCCCTAACCACTCACTGTGTGGAAACGTTTTTCCTCATGTCTCCATTGCTACCTCTGCTAGTTATCTTAAATCAGTACCCACTGTTTCTTGATTATTCCACCAATGGTGGCAGTCTCTTCATATCTACACTGTTCAGACCTCTTGTGAGTTTTAGTAACTTGATTAATTTTTTCAAGCTTCTGCAGAGGGACAATGCATGATTCTCCAAACTGCCTGTGTGACTGAAGTTCCTCATCCCTGGAACTCTCACTAATGTCTTCACACTTTCTACACTTGCAATGTTGCAATGCGCCTGTTGAGGCCGAACCAGTGTTTTTCTTAGGAGTAATGTAACTTTTTATTAAATAAGCTCTCACCCTATCCTTCAATGATTTATGAACATATATATCCACATATATTCAAGAGATCCGGGTTCAATTCCCGCCTCAGGCGACTGACTGTGTGGAGTTTGCACGTTCTCCCCGTGTCTGCGTGGGTTTCCTCCGGGTGCTCCGGTTTCCTCCCACAGTCCAAAGATGTGCAGGCCAGGTGAATTGGCCATGCTAAATTGCCCATAGTGTTAGGTAATGGGTAAATGTAGATGTAGGGGTATGGGTGGGTTACGCTTTGGCGGGGCGGTGTGGACTTGTTGGGCCGAAGGGCCTGTTTCCACACTGTAAGTAATCTAATCTAAACTGTTATTTCTTCCACACCCTTTAGAAGCTCATAAGAACTCGGAGCAGGAGTAGGCCATCTTTGACCCTGCTCTGCCATTCAATAAGACCATGGCTGATCCTTTCGTGGCCTCAGCTCCACCTACCCCCTGTCTCACCATAACACTTAATTCCTTTATTGTTAAAAAAAAAACTACCTTAGCTTCAAAAACATTTACTGAAGTAGCATCAACTACTTCACTGGTCAGGAAATTCCATTAATTCCCAACTGTCTGGGTGAAGAAATTCCTTCTCAATTAAGTCCTAAATCTGCTCCTCTTAATTTTGAGGTTATGCCCTCTTGTCCTAGTTTCATCTGCCAGTGGAAACATCCTCTCTACGTCTAAGTATCTATTCCCTTTTTGTATGTTTCTATCCTCCCTCCCAGTGAATATAATCTCAGTCTATTCTATGTCTCCTCATAAGCCAACCCCCTCAATTCTGGAATCAACTGCCTCTGCACCCCCTCTAGTGCCAGTACATGCTTTCTCCCTTTGTTTTATTATTTCTGCATTTCTCCTATCAAAATTATTCACTTCACACTTCTCTCATTACATTTCATCTGCCATTTGCCCATTCCACCAACCTTTTGAAGTTCTAGACCATTCTTCATGGTTCTAAGTACTTCTTAGTTTCACATCATACATAATTATTGAAATTGTGCCCTGAACACCAAAGTCTAGATCATCAATATATATCAGTAAGATCGGGGGTCTAATAGTTATCCCTGGGAAACTCATTGATAAATCTTCCTCTAGTCCAAAAAGGAACTTTGCCATTACTGTTTGTTTTCTGTCATTCAGTATCTGTGTTTCCACAGTCCCCTTCATTCCTTGAGTTGTAACTTTGTTCTCAAGTCCTTGTGAGGCTCTTCATTAAATGCCTTTTGGACATACATGTCAAAAAACTTAAGTTAGTTAAACTCAATGTACTATTAACAAATAATACACTCAGCAGAGCAGGTAAGGGCTGTTTGGCAGTGGCTGCTTGAAGGCTCGGTGATGTTTGTTTAATGGTTTAAATTTGAAAGTTTTTTAAAAACGCAGAGCGGACCCAGAAGCTGGTGTAGCGCAAGCTTACCTGGGTAGGTTTTTTCCCTATAAAAGCGAGCAGGAGAGGAACCCGAGGCACTACAGAGGTAGTTCCTCCCACCCACCCTCCTCCTCTAACCTAATAATAAGACCCGTTGTGGTAAGTAGGTAAGTGCTGCATTTTGCTTGTTCTATTCTTTAGACCTAGTTTTTTTTTTAAAAAGGTTACTTTTAGAGGGATGGCAGTGAAGGCAGTGCAATGTTCCTCTTGCAACATGTTTGAGGTGAGGGATGTCATGGTCGTCCCTGCTGATTACACTTGCAGGAAGTGCACCCATCTCCAGCTCCTCCAAGACCATGTTAGGGAACTGGAGCTGGAGTTGGATGAACTTAGGATCATTCGGGAGGCAGAGGGGGTCATAGATCGGAGCTTTAGGGAAGTAGTAACTCCAAAGATTGCAGACAGATGGGTGACAGTGAGGGGGACTGGGAGGAAGCAGCCAGTGCAGGGACCCCCTGCAGCCGTTCCCCTCAAGAACAAGTATACCGTTTTGGATACTTGTGAGGGGGATGACTTACCAGGGGTAAGCAATGGGGTTCAGGCCTCTGGCACGGAGCCTGTCCCCGTTGCTCAGAAGGGAAGGGTGGAGAAGAGCAGAGCAATAGTTATTGGGGACTCGATAGTTCGGGGCACAGATAGGCAGTTTTGTGGGGGTGAGAGAGACTCACGTTTGGTATGTTGTCTCCCAGGTGCAAGGGTACCTGACATCTCTGATCGTGTTTTCTGGGTCCTTAAGGGGGAGGGGGAGCAGCCCGAAGTTGTGGTCCACGTTGGCACCAACGACATAGGTAGGAAGAGGGCTGAGGCTGTTAGGCAGGCTTTCAGGGAGCTAGGTTGGAAGCTCAGAGTTAGAACAAACAGAGTTGTTGTCTCTGGTTTGTTACCCGTGCCACGTGATAGAGAGTCGAGGAATAGGGAGAGAGAACAGTTAAATGCGTGGCTACAGGGATGGTGCAGGAGGGAGGGATTCCGGTATCTGGATAACTGGGGTTCTTTCTGGGGAAGGTGGGACCTCTATAAACAGGATGTTCTACACCTGAACCTGAGGGGCACCAGTATCCTTGGGGGGAGGTTTGCTAGTGCTCTTTGGGGGGGTTTAAACTAACTGCAGGGGCGTGGGAACGTAGACTGTAGCTTTAGGGTGCAGGACCTGGCGTGTAGGGAGGTTAGGAACATGGCATCAATCTCAAAGGAGGGTGCCTGTAAACAGGAAAGTGGCTTGAAGTGTGTATACTTCAATGCAAGAAGTATACGAAATAAGGTAGGTGAACTTGCAGCGTGGGTTGGTACCTGGGATTTCGATGTTGTGGCTATTACAGAGACATGGGTAGAACAGGGACAGGATTGGCTGTTGCAGGTTCCAGGGTTTAAATGTTTTAGTTGGGTCAGAGGTGGGGATAAAAGAGGGGGAGGTGTGGTATTGCTTGTCAAAGATAGTATTACAGCGGTGGAAAGGACGATGGATGAAGACTCACCATCTGAGGTAGTTTGGGCTGAGGTTAGAAATAGGAAAGGTGAGGTCACCCTGTTAGGAGTTTTCTACAGGCCTCCTAATAGTCCTACAGATGTAGAAGAAAGGATTGCGAGGATGATTCAGGAGAAGAGTGAAAGTAATAGGGTGGTTGTTATGGGGGACTTTAACTTTCCAGATATTGACTGGGAAAGCTATAGCTCGAGTTCTTTAGATGGGTCGGTGTTTGTCCAATGTGTGCAGGAGGGTTTCCTGACACAATATGTAGACAGGCCAACAAGAGGTGAGGCCATACTGGATTTGGTTCTGGGTAACGAACCAGGCCAGGTGTTAGAATTGGAGGTAGGTGAGCACTTTGGGGACAGTGACCACAATTCGGTGACTTTTACTCTAGTGATGGAGAGGGATAAGTGTGCACTGCAGGGCAAGAGTTATAGCTGGGGGCAGGGAAATTAGGATGAGTGGCTTGGAAAAGTAGGCTTCAAGGGAAGGGCGCTATTGATATGTGGAGCTTGTTCAAGGAGCAACTATTGAGTGTCCTTGATAAGTATGTACCTGTCAGGCAGGGAGGAAAGGGTCGTGTGAGGCAGCCGTGGTTTAATAAGGAATTGGAATCCCTTGTTAAAGGAAAGAGGGCGGCCTATGTAAAGATGAGGCGTGAAGGTTCAATTGGGGCGATTGAGAGTTATAAGGTAGCCACGAAGGATCTGAAGAGAGAGCTAAGAGCAGCAAGGAGGGGACATGAAAAGTCCTTAGTTGGAAGGATTAGGGAAAACCCAAAGGCTTTCTATAGGTATATCAGGAATAAAAGAATGACTAGGGTAGGAATAGGTCCAGTCAAGGATAGTAGTTTCTGGAAGTTGCTTGTGGAGGCTGAAGAGATTGGGGAGACACTGAATGAATACTTTTCGTCAGTATTCACTCAGGAACAGGACATTATTGCCGATGTGAATACTGAGTCAATTAATTAGAATGGATGGCTTTGAGGTATGTAAGGAAGAGGTGTTGGAAATTCTGGAAAGGGTGAAAATAGATAAGTCCCCTGGGCCTGATGGCATTTATCCTAGGATTCTCTGGGAAGCAAGAGAGGAGATTGCAGAGCCATTGGCCTTGATTTTTATGTCCTCATTGTCTACAGGAATAGTGCCAAAAGACTGGAGGATAGCAAATGTGGTTCCCTTGTTCAAGAAGGGGAGTAGGGATAACCCTAGTAACTATAGGCTGGTGAGTCTCACTTCTGTTGTGGGCAAAGTCTTGGAGAGAATTGTAAGGGATAGGATTTATGAACATCTGGATAAGAATAATGTGATCAAGGATAGTCAGCATGGTTTTGTGAAGGGAGGTCGTGCCTCACAAACCTTATTGAATTCTTTGAGAAGGTGACTAAGGAGGTGGATGAGGGTAAAGCGGTAGATGTGGTGTATATGGATTTTAGGCATTTGATAAGGTTCCCCATGGTAGGCTCCTGCAAAAAATACAGAGGTATGGCATTGAGGGTGAGTTGGAGGTTTGGATTAGGAATTGGCTGGCTGGAAGACGACAGAGGGTAGTAGTTGATGGTAAAGGTCGTTCTTGGAGTGCAGTTACTAGCGGTGTTCTGCAAGGATCTGTTTTGGGACCATTGCTGTTTGTCATTTTTATAAATGACCTGGAGGAGGGGCTAGGAGGTTGTGTGAGCAAGTTTGCGGATGATACGAAAGTCAGTGGAGTTGTTGACATTGAGGAAGGATGTGGCAGGTTACAGCGGGATATCGATAAGCTGCAGAGCTGGGCAGAAAGGTGGCAAATGGAGTTCAATGTAGGTAAGTGTGAAGTGATTCACTTTGGTAAGAGTAACAAGAAGATGGGGTACTGGGCTAATAGTCGGATACTTGGTAGTGTGGATGAGCAGAGGGATCTTGGTGTCCAGATACTCAGATCTCTGAAAGTTGCCATCCAGGTAAATAGTGCAGTGAAGAAGGCATATGGCGTACTGGCTTTTATTGGTAGAGGAATTGAGTTCCAGAGTCCTGAGGTCATGTTGCAGTTGTATAAGACTCTGGTGCGGCCTTATCTGGAGTATTGTGTACAGTTTTGGTCGCCATACTATAGGAAGGATGTGGAGGCACTGGAACGGATGCAGAGGAGGTTTACCAGGATGTTGCCTGGTATGGTAGGAAGATCGTATGAGGAAAGGCTGAGGCACTTGGGGCTGTTTTCATTGGAGAAAAGAAGGTTTAGGGGTGACTTGATAGAGGTGTACAAGATGATTAGGGGTTTAGATAGGGTTGACCATGAGAACCTTTTTCCACGTATAGTGTCAGCTATTACGAGGGGGCATAGCTTTAAATTAAGGGGTGGTAGGTATAGGACAGATGTTAGGGGTAGATTCTTTACTCAGCGAGTCGTGAGTTCATGGAATGCCCTGCCAGTAGCAGTGGTGGACTCTCCCTCTTTATGGGCATTTAAACGGGCATTGGATAGGCATATGGAGGATAGTGGGCTAGTGTAGGTTAGGTGGGCTTGGATCGGCGCAACATCGAGGGCCAAAGGGTCTGTACTGCGCTGTATTTTTCAATGTTCTAAATCCATTCTCGCATTCCTTAAACTGCTTTTTCCCCAAGTGACTTAATTTTGTCCTGATTTATTATTTCTAAAAGCTACCTCACTGAAAGAAAGTTTTTAACCTCTTGATTCCTTAAAAACTAAATGAGACTTGGGTTTCTTTGCCTAAGTGTTTATTCATGCATGTATCTGAGGGATCAAAGGTACTGTACGATGCTTCAATTTGCTGCAAGACAATGGTTTTATACTATTTAACCAGATAACAGTTTCCGCTAAACAGTCATACTTTTAGCATTTTTTGAGCAGATTTGTAGCTCAGGTTGATGATAAATATGTATCTATAAATAGAGAGGCGGGACGTACCACCAATGCTTCACCAGAGACTCTCACTGATGATGTTACCTAGTCATGGTGATGAAATGTTTGAAAACAAACCTTTCAGCTCAGCGAACTGACTTACATACTTAGTCTCACGTTTATACACTCTTACCTCTATCCAATAGTATTCCATCTACTTACATTCCAAGATAGTATATGTAGCTATATTATCCAATCATATTCAAACTTGCATATGATTATAATATGCAATCACATCATTACATGTTCACACTGATTGGCTGTAAGTATGCACTTTGTGATTATCAAAACGCTATGCTGTCCTTTACCCCCTTTCACTGCCTGACCTGTAGATAGTCCACTCTTTCATGTGAGAGAGAGAGAACTGTTGGAGAGTTTAACCTGAAGGTCACCCTGTGACCAGGTGAGATTAAGAAGATGGGACCTCAGCTGGAACAGGAAGTGAGCCCACATTGTTGGTAATATTATGCATGGCAAACTAGCCATTCAGCCAACTGAACTAAACCAACCTCATTCACAACATCTGGGCTGCTACGTGTGTTTAGGGATAAAAGTTAACTTCACAGCCTTGAGATAACTGAAACCAATCTTCATCTCACCTCCTTTGGAGAAAATAATAAAAATGACATTTATAAAGCACATTTGACAACCTCAGGATCTCCCGAAGCAATTAATAGCCAATGGAGTACTGTATTTTTAAACTAGTCACTGTTGTTAAAAACATGGCAGCCAATTTGTGCATTAGTAAATTCCACAAAGTGCTAATGAGACAAATTTTACTTTAGTGACATTGTCGTCATGAATATTTAAATGACCACTGAAATAGTTTTTCACTCTCTTCAACATAATCACACATAATCTGTAGGCAGTCAATCCATGTGACATTTTATAAATTCCTAGTTTGGAAATAGAACCAGTCTGACTCAAGATTGGAATATATACAGACTCTAACCTCACTCCTTTAATGCATTGTCTGAGCTGAGATGTAACCATTTTTTGTTAAAACCTTAAGTTATCTCGTGACTGTGACTTGAAATAAGTTCTGGGATTTACATATTAATGAATTGAAATCTGCAACCCATTCTAAAAGATGAAAGACTTAACAGTAATCTAGGTTTGTTCAACATATTACATCAGTTGAATGACACTATGATCTTTTGCTGTAGATTCTGTGTCCTATCTATCCTGTTCCACCAGCTACCTGACAAAGGAGCAGCACTCCAAAAGCTTGTGCTTCCAAATAAACCTGTTAGGCTATAACCTGGTGTTGTGTGATATTTAACTTTGTCCATACAGACAGTCACCCAAGACTGAAAGTGAACCTTGGTCCCTGGCACTGTAAGACAGGAATGCTAACCACTGTGCCACCATGGGATTTTTTACATGCACCAGAGGAAGGAAAATAGACATCAGATTGATATCTCATCCAAGTGTAAGCAACTCTGACAGTGAAGCTCTCCCTCAACACTGCACTAAATTTTGTGTTCAAGTCTCTACAGTGGCATCTAAACTCACAACCACTGATTAACTTACTCCCTCTCACCTTAAACCTATGCCTCTAGTATTTGACATCTCCACCCTGAGATAAAGACTCTCAATACCCACCATATCTGTACCTTTCATAATTTTATATACATACTTATATCGGGTTGTCCCTCAGCCTCCAATCCCCTAACGAAAACAATTGAAGTTTGTCCAACGTCTCCTTACAGCTAATATACACCAATCTAGACAACATCCTGGTAAACCTTTCTTGCACCCTCTCCAAAGAAAGGAAAGGAATATTGCATAATAGAATTATGGTGCATATTTAAGAAAAGTGTTTGTCTCAAGTTTGAATAAATAATTGCTTACCTGATAAGGACCATGTGGTGGGACATAGTAAATCTCACCAGGTGCAAGCTGATATTTGTCTTGGTATATTAGGTCCTTGTTGTATATAATGGATAAGAGAGACAAAAGCAAACGCCTGTCTTTGTCATCTGTAACTCTACCACCATAGTTACATTCACCTTTAAGAATAAAGAAATGCACAAAATCTGATGAAATTTGTAGAATGACAATAACATCACCACCTTTATTAATTGATTTAAAATAAATTTTAAATTAATTACTATCGGTAAACAAACTGAATCATCTGGTATAACCTTTACCTGTTAAGTATGTTAAAGCTTCCAGTGGTACCTCCTCATATTCATTCAGAAACATCTGGATCTGTCTTGTACTTATTCTCAGATCAGACTCATTAAATTCGTAAGGGATATTCCAACCTGTTAAAAAATTGTTGCAAAGCAACAAAATATCAATCTGTATTCATAGTCCTTCCTAAACATTTACATGCTTAAAACCAATAAATCCTAACTTTTTTTTACTTCCAGACTGGAAGTTACGCAAAAAAGCACAATTTAGAACCTGGAATATGTTAAATCGATCTATCATGTGCAAAGGTACATTTGTCATAAATACATTAGAATATATCCTCTGTAAATATTGTTTTAATTTACTGATGGGAGGCTCACCTAAAGGACCAAAATTCCTCCTTTCTTGTACTAGAGCATGGAAAAAGCAAAGCCCAAATAGAAGTTTTTCCCAGATTTCAGGTTTGTCACAGCTATTGAAGAAAGTAGCATCCGAGATTGGATCATTGAGATATGAACGAAGCATATTTGCCCTGAGTCCCTTTGGAGGTTCATTTGTCATCTTGACCCCATTCTGAAGAATACTGACAGGAAATTTGTCTGATGGGTAACTGGTGAGCCACAGCCTAAAAAGACAAGTTTTTTATTTAATTGGCGCATGATGTATAATGTATACAATATGTATTGTAAAATGTTTTAAAACAATTCAAAATTCTAAATCTTTTGCATCTTTAACATTTATATCTCAATTGCATTCTAAAAAGAAGCCTAAAATCACAAGCTAAAGCTTATTGTACTGGAATTAATAATGGACACAGTTAGCATTAGACCATTCAGTCCTTTATGTCCTTTCCTACTGTTTAATTAGATTATGCCTGAACTACGTATGGTTGGTGAAATTACAGTTAAGGACAGTTTTAATAAGCTCATAATTAAGCCATTCAGGTGAATGATATATAACATGAAGAAAATGTTTCCTTACAATTGGAAAGATCTAAGAAAAATTAGGAAATGATAAACCATGATAATCCTGAACAACAGAACCTTCAACAACTCAAAACAGATTGATTCCTATTTAATACGTAGCACCATCCATAATTTTCAACAGTACTGTCATATTGAACTGTAATCTACAATGTTCCAATAAAAGTTCAATTTTCATCTCCTCACATTTGCATTTCATCATCTGAATGAGAGTTGCAATCTTTTTATTTTATAAAATACATTGTTGTCCCACGGTCCTAAATTCCCAATGTCATCCCTAACCTCTGCTAAAAATGTGACTTCACATTTTTTTTAAATGTAATCCAATCCGGCCAATCCATTAGCCCAGGATTGTGGAAAAAGATAAAAGAAAATGTGTTAAATGCTTTAACTAGTGCAACATTATACAAGAAAAAGATTTTCTTTCCCAATTATTAAAGTTAAAATCACTAATAAATTCTAAATATTGAACAGAATTATTTTTTTAAAATTGTACCTGAAGTCCTTGTGGGTGTTTTCTGGTATTATCACCTCCTCACAGATTTTCTCCAATGTGGGCATCCAACTGGTTGCAAGATGGCAGTTCTGTAATACGACCCAAGATCCACTTATAAGACCATTCTCAATCATTTGTGCAGCGATAGGTCCCTGACCTTGACCGAGTGATATTGTTTGTGTGTTTTCTCCACCCATGCCAACATCATCTGCAAACTTAAGCAAGCCTGAGAACGTAGAGTAAATATTCATGAATATAACTGTAAGAACACTATAATGCTACAGGCACTTTACAAGTTCAAAAATTAGTGAGAGTTTTCACCACTTAATTCTCGACTGCACAGATGATGTTGCTCATGAACAGTGTATGAATAGGGATGAGTTTCACAGAAGGGCTCCTGTTTGACTCCATATTTTACACGTAAATACTAAAAAGAGACTCAAGACATTTATAATTATCAGAGGCTAGGAATTCTGTGAGAAGTAATTCACTTCTCCCCAAAGCCTACCTACCATCTAAAAGGCACAAATCAGAGCATGATGGAATACTCTCCACTTGTCTGGATGGGTGAATTTCAACAACTCTTAAGAAACTTGAAACCATCCACGAGAAAGCAGCTCTCTTTTGTGGCACCCCATCCACAACCTTCAACTTGTATCCCTTCACCGCCAACCCACAGTGACAGCAACGTGTACAAGATGGATTGTAGCAACACACCGAGACTCTTTTGACAGCTCCCTACAAACCCAACATCGAATGTGTCAAGTCGCCATAATCTTAGCAGACCGTAGAGCTGCTCTCTTATTAGACACACGACTGGTGGTGATTTAATCTGGGGGCCACCATACCTGAAGCAAGGGAAGAGGTTGAGAAGGTGAGTCCTTCATGGTAACATCAGCCAAAGTGGGGATCGAACCCATGCTGTTGGCTTCACACTGCTTCACAAACCAACCATCTTGCAATGTCGACTGTATAGGAGGACAAGGGCAACATTTGCATTGTACAGCACCACTTGAAAGTTCCCCTCCAAGCTACTCACCATCCTGACTTGTAAACATCGCTACACCTTCACTGGATCAAAATCTAGGAATTCCATCCCTGATCTACCTACTCCGTGCGGACCACCTCATCAAGGGATGCTCAGGAAATGCTGGCCCAGTCAGTAATACCCACATTTCATGAAAGAATAAAAGATAGTTTCCCAAATGATTGGTAACGTAAGTCACCATTCAAACTAAAAGTAGCAGCAAGTTAGTTTTAAAAGCAGAGGAAACATCTCTCAACTTAAAAACAAATAAATAACATACAGTAAATCAAACATTTATACCCTTTGATCATATTCAACGTGAACAAATGCGAGGTCTTGCATTCAACGTGAACAAATGCGAGGTCTTGCACTTTGGCAAAAAGAATAAAAGCACAGACTACTTTCTAAACGGTGAGAAAATTCGTAAAGCCAAAGTACAAAGGGATCTGGGAGTGCTAGTCGAGGATTCTCTAAAGGTCAACATGCAGGTTGAGTCTGTGATTAAGAAAGCGAACGCAATGTTGTCACTTATCTCAAGAGGGTTGGAATATAAAAACACCATTGTGCTACTGAGACTTTATAAAGCTCTGGTTAGGCCCCATTTGGAGTACTGTGTCCAGTTTTGGTCCCCACACCTCAGGAAGGACATACTGGTACTAGAATGTGTCCAGCGGAGATTCACATGGATGATCCCTGGAATGGTAGGTCTAACATATGAGGAACGGCTGAGGATCTTGGGATTGTATTCATTGGAGTTTAGAAGATTAACGGGAGACTTAATAGAGACGTACAAGATAATACATGGCTTGGAAAGGGTGGATGCTAGGAAATTGTTTCCATTAGGTGAGGAGACTAGGACCCAATTAAGGGTTACGGGGAGAATGCGGGTAAGTGGAGTTGAAATGCCCATCAGCCATGATTGAATGGCGGAGTGGACTCGATGGGCCGAATGGCCTTACTTCCACTCCTATGTCTTATGGTCTTATATTGCATTAACATAAGATTACAGTTAGCTATTTATATTGTTTGATATTATCTACCACGAGTAATGGGGCATTAAATGTTGGCCTAGCCAGCAGCATCTAAGTCCCACAAACGAATGAAAACAAGTCTATTCCTTAGATCCAATTTAATTGTTTCCCCAAAGGCTGATGGATAAATGATTCAACCAGTTTACCTGCCATGGGATCAGCTCCAGGAGAAAGAATGAAAATCAAAGGTGCACAGCAATGGGAGTCATTGTAACTGCCGCCGAGGTCAAATGTTGGAGGTTCGATGAATGTTTTTCCCATTGTATTTGCAATGAATTGCTGCACTGCCGGAATAATTTTGTCTGGTCGGAAGCATCTGATAACAATCAAATGATCCATTCCTTTTAAGGAACTCCAGTTATCTGGAAGTGTTTCTTCATGAGGTTTGGCAGAATCATAAATCTTTTTCCACTGGTCTACGTTTTCAATCACGTGATCCATTAGATCTTCCAGGTTTGGCAGACCAGAGGTCCGGACAATCTCTGACCAGCTTTTTTCTGATAGCCATTCAGAAGCTGGATTGGGAAATGGATTGTCAAGAGCCACACCTCCCGTTAACAGAAAACGCCACAGCTCTTCGTCAATCTCTCCATTACCTTTCATTATCCCCACATTAAGCAGCAGTGAAAAAAGTAATTTGTCCTTTTCAAACAGAGAACGGCAGACATTGTTATAGATACTAAGGGTGAAATGCTCTGTTATAGCTAAAATTCTTTTACCCACATTTTCACTCTTCTTACTGTTTGCAATTGACTGCATGTACAAGTTAATGAACCAGGTCAGTGAGTACTGATACATTGGTTCAATGTGAGCTAAATCAGAGATGCAAAAGAAAATAATAGATGAATGTACAGCAACAGGCTTGTAACCCATCCGTGTGATGTCTATTTCCCTCTCTGTTGCGGTTGCAATTTGTTGTTTTTCAGATATTTCCTCCGAGAGCAGTTTAGAAGAAGATAGCACTTTAATGGCAGTCTCGTCTTCCAAGATATTTCCTTGCGACGATGACAAGACTTCGAGAATCTTGTCCTCAATCTCCTTGAGTTGCTTTTTATTTTTTGCACTCTCTAATATCAACAGATTCTTCTTTTCTTCTAACTCAGGCTTTTCTTTGGCAGCTACAATGCCCAACAATTGGTCTTCAAGTCCCAGGGGTGTAATCATGAAGTTTAAAAGACAAACCTTTACTGCTACTTCCGGGAGATAATGTGGGTTTCTCAAACGAGTGGTAATATAGAATTTAAAGTCATGTGAATACTCAATTACATTCTCCCCTAACTTCATGACCTCGACCCCCTGCTGTTTATAAGTTTGTTTCAGTAGCACTGGTTCAAGCATGGGATCCAGCTCTTCCCCAATGTTTTCCAATAACAATGGGTGGCCAAATTGGATGGCATTTTCCAAATTCCTAACGTAGTTAGTGTCTGATAATTTTATTACTCCGAGTCTGTTGTTTTTCTCCATATTTTTGACCCACTTATTTGCTTGACCTTGTGGATCAATCATTAAGGGCCATCTTCTTGAGTTTGATATAATTATCCCATTGTCAATAGAAAAAGCATCAACTGGTAGCCCAGCAATTTGCCATGCACGGATTTTCACAAGGTCTCCTAATATGCTACTGAGGGAAAATTCATCCGAACAAGGGATCAATCTCTCCTTGCACAGGATCTGCCACTCACTTTGGCATTCATGACGATAATCCACTGTGAAAGCCCCTAAATAGGCTACAGTGCCCGATGACAGAAGCACGTCACCAGTTAGATCTTTGTGTTTAATTCCTAAAAGTCGGGCAGCTTCAGTCCACCTGTCCTTTTCTCCACCAAGTCCACCAATCAGCTTTTCAGCACGGACAAGTTTTTGTGAGCAGAGCTCTATGTTGTCTTCTAAATCCTTCTTTCTGTTATTCATAATTTCAAAATCATCATTCAATGCCTGCAGCTTGTCCTCCAAAGCCTTCAACTCTCCCCGTTTCACATTCAGCATCTCCATCTGAACAGCAAACTCCTCTTCGGCTATCCTCAGTCGCTCACGTTTCGGGCCAACCACCTTGATGACACGCTCGTACACTTCCATGGCCCTGACCCATTTACACAAGCCCTCACAGGCAGATGACACATTTTTAATGACAGACGGTTGAAAGTCTGGATGATCTATAAACCTCTCTCTGATTCTCTTCATGATAGCAGGTGAAATATTGTCCTTGTCGAATGTCTTCAGGCTTTCCAGGAATTTAAGGTCACCAAGAAGTTTCTTAGATGGGCCCCAGTAATCCTCAATCATTTTACCTGAGTGAGAATGAAGAGAAAGTCAATGAGAACTGTAACTTAAACTTTGAATTTTTTTTTCTCTCTATTGTAATAATTTCAGTTTATCTCAACTGGAGAGATCTGCTAATCATGATCAGTTGGTTTTGGTATATTTTCTCTTGGGCTAAAATGGATAGATTCTTGATCATAGGGTAATCAAAGGTTGCAGAAAAAACTCAGAAAAGTGGACACAAGGAATGTTGGATCAGCCATTATTCTGTTGAATGTGGACCTGGCTCGAGGGGCTGAATGGCCTACACCTGTTCCTATTTTTATGATCTTTTGGTCATATGTGTGTCACTGGAAAGGTCAACGTTTATTAGCCATCCCTAATTGCCCAGAGGGCATGTAAGAGTCAACCAGATTGCTGTCAATCTGGAGTCACGTAAGGCCAGACCAGCTAAGGATGGCAGATTTCCTTCCTGAAAGGACATTAGTGAACCAGACAGGTTTTTAAAATAATTGACAGTGGTCACCTGGTTGCCATTAGTCTAGGTTTTTGTAAAATCCTACATTCAAAATCTTAATTCAAATTTATCAAATAAATATGTCACTATTACCAGTTTGTTAGAAAATAGGCCTTCAGGAGAAATGACTGTAATATCAGTTATGTTGCAGGCTCTTTTTAGGTCAATGTATATTTGCCAGTCCAATCAAACAGTAAAAGATGGAGGAATGGGAAGATGACAATGGAGCTGGAACCCATATTTGCAGCCACCAGATCTAATACTGAGACTGCATATCGAGCAGAGGATAATAGAACCAAAATTGTATGCAGTGAGCAATTAGTTCTTGGCTGTGTGTCCAGTATCAAAGAGTCATACAGCATGGAAACAGACCTTTCGGTCCAACTTGTTCATGCTGAACAAGTTTTCCAAACTAAACTAGTCCCATTTTCCTGTGTTTGGTCCATATCCTTCTAAACATTTCCTATTCATGTACCTATTCAAATGTCTTTTAAATGTTGGAACTGTACCTGCATCTACCATTTCCTCTGGCAGTTCATTCCACATAGAAACCATCCTCTGTGTGAAAAAGTTGCCCTTCAGGTGCCTTTCAAATCTTCCTCTTCTTATCTTAAAAATGCCCCCTAGTTTTGAACTCCCCCAGGGGAAAGACCTTTGCTATTCATCTTGTCTATTCCATTCATGGTTTTATAAACCTCGATAATGCCACCCCTCTAACACCTATGCTCCAGTGAAAAAATACCTCTCCTTATAACTCAAATGCTCCAATCCCAGCAACATCCTGGTAAATCCTTTCTGAGCTCTCTCCAATGTAATAATATCCTTCCTATAGTAGGGCAACCAAAACTGCACACAATACTCCAAAAATGGATTCACCAGCAATGAAAGCAAGCACACGAAATGCCTTCTTAACCACCCTGTCAAATGTAACACAACTTTCATAGTACTGCACCTTTAGGTCTCTCTGTTCTACAACACTACCTGGGGCCCTACCATTATCTGTATAAGTCCTGCCCAGTGTTTGTTTTACCAAAATGCAATAGCTCACATTTATCCAAATTAAACTCCATCTGCTACTCCACAGTCCACTGGACCATTGATCAAAATCGCACTGTAATCTTAGATAACCTTCCTCACTTCCACTATACCATCAAATTAGGTATCATCTGCAAACTTATTAACCATGCCTCCTAAATCCTTATCCAAATCAGTTATATAAATTACAAACAAAAGTGGACACAGCACCGATCTCTTAGGGACACCACTAGCCACAGGCCTCCAGTCCGGAAAACGACCCTCTACTACCCATTCTCTGTTTCCTACCATCAAGCAAATCTTTTATCCAATTGGCAAGCTCTCCCTGAATCCCATGTGATCTAACTTCACTCTGCAGTCTACTCTGCAGTGGTCACACAGTGGACACCAGTGGACATCCAATGGACACTACATAAATCTTTTTATTCCAAATAACAAACTCCTCATAACAAGGAGATCAGCTCTTTCCTCCCAGTTTTAACATCTGGATGCATCACGGCTTGGTATGGCAACTGCTCTGTCCAGGACCATAAGAAACTATAGAGAGTTGTGAACACAGTCCAGTCCATCACACAAACCAACCTTCCATCCATTGGCTCCATCAATACTTGTTGCTATCTCGAAAAGGCAGCCTATACAATCAAAGACCCCGATTATAATCTCTCCAAACTCTTCCAACAGGCAGAAAATACAAAAGAATTAAGTACACATTCAAGAACATCTTTTTCCCTGACTTCTGAATGGACTTCTCAAATATTAAATTTAATGTTGATCCTGCTCCTTGTGCACGTTCCCTGCATCCATAATGTTATATTCCTCGCTCTGTTCTATTACCCTGATGCACTTTGTATGGTACAATCTGCCTGTACTGCACGCAAAATAAAACTTTTCACTGTACCGAGGTACATATGACAATAATAAATCAAATCAAAGAAGATCGATTTCAATGGATGAGGCAACTGCCTTGTGGTATTATCGCTGGACTATTAATCCACAGATTAATCCAGGTAATGTTCTGAGGACTTGAGTTCAAATCCACAGCAGATAGTGGAATTTGAATTCAATAGAAATCTGGAATTAAGAGTCTAATGATCACCACGGAACCAATCTCAATCGTCAGTATAAATCCATCTTTAATGTCCCTTAGGGAAGGAAACTGCCATCCTTATTTACACATGACTCCCGACCTTAACTGCCCTCTAGGATGGTCAATAAATGTTGGCTGAGCCAGCAACACCCTCATCCTGTGAATGAATATTAAAACATAGTCTGTAATCAGATCTTCCAGCATGGCCATTCCTTTGGCTTCCCTGACTGCAATTACATTAATATTAATTGTCAACAGTTATGCTGAGAGGATTAATGTTTTGGTGAAGTAAATCACATACCTGATCCAGTTGGATCTGGTTTTCGTTCTGGTTTGATCCCTTTTATCACACAGATACTTTCCATCACCAACTTTATGGGGCCCGGTGGATTTTGCATTGTCTTCACAACCGTGATATCAGCAGGCTTCAAGGTATCCAGGGCAGACACAGCTGCTTCAAGTGCGGGCATGGCTTCCGCAAGGTCTCCTTCACATTCATCCTGGGAAATCATTCCAAAGAACGAAAGTGAAACATTACAGAATCAATTTTCGATGTCATGTAAAATATCTCAGGTTGCATAAAATGGGTAGGCACCCATTTTCATCAGCTGCTCATTTCTGAGAACACAATTTCAGTTCCCAAGTTCCTCCATACACTTCAATAACACGTCAATCCTTTTAAATGAGTCCACAAAATGCTTAATAACATCCATCAAGCAAAGTAAAATTAGCAAAGATTCCCTTGTAAAAATATAATTTCCCAACTAATTTTGAGAACTCATTAATTTTCTTAGTGAAATATCCAGCAATTTATCTTCAAATGTCATTGGCACATTTTGACAATCCTATATTATATAATGGTAGGAGACATTAATTTAAGCAGCAGAGTCAGAAACCAGGTCCTGTTATAGATCCAAGCAGTGGAGTAGGTCACTTCAGATGGAACCCATCTGCTCCATCCATTCCTCCATACTGATATGTTTTTCCTGTTTTGTTTTTCTTTTGTGTGTATTTTTATGTCTTCTGTCTTTTTACTCTTCTGCTAGCGGCCCAGACTGGGGATGCCAGAGAGTGGGACCAAGTGGAGCAAGGATGGCCAGAGTGGGGCAGCCATGGGCCTGGAGTGGGGATGGTCAGGGGCCTGGAGTGGGGACGGTCAGGGGCCTGGAGTGGGAGTAGTCAGGCCTGGAGTGGGGATGGTCAGGGGCCTGAAGTGGGGGCGGTCAGAGACCTGGAGTGGGGGTTGTCAGGCCTGGAGTGGGGACGGTGAGGGGCCTGAAGTGGGGGCGGTCAGAGACCTGGAGTGGGGGTTGTCAGGCCTGGAGTGGGGACGGTGAGGGGCCTGAAGTGGGGGCGGTCAGAGACCTGGAGTGGGGGTAGTCAGGCCTGGAGTGGGGATGGTGAGGGGCCTGGAGTGGGGACGGTCAGGGGCCTGGAGTGGAGACAGCCAGGGGCCTGGAGTAGGGGCAGCCAGAGGCCTGGAGTGCGGGTAGTCAGGGGCCTGGAGTGCGGGTAGTCAGGAGCCTGGAGTGGAGACAGCCAGGGCCCTGCAGCGGGGATAGTCAGCGGCTCAGAGTAGGGGCAGCAGGCGTCAGAGTAAATTGGAGATAATTAGCCACCTGGAGTAGTAGTGGGGATGTCCAGCAGCATGAAGCTGAGCAAGGACGGTAGCTAGTGGGCCCACAGCAAAGATGGCTACTGGTTGGGAATCAATGAAGCCTGGTCAGACCATATGGAAGCCCTTATAGAAAGACTGTAATGTCTATCTTTTTTAGCTTATTTCGTATTTCCCTTACTTATACCGTGTTTACGTGTAATGTAATGTAATGCTTTTTCTTTATTTTTCTCTATTTTTGCCCCCAAGATTTACAGCTCAGTACTTAGTGCCTAAGATAATGTGTGTGTTGGTGACACTGTACACTTTTCACTGTACTCCTGTTCTTTTGTAAGTTGAGTACATGTGACAATAAACCTAATTCTAATTCTATGTTAATATTTTACGACATTTGCAATTATAATAGCAACACTGGTATTACACATTTAAAAAATTACACTTAACCAGACTGATTCCTGGATAGCAAGACTATATTCACTGGGGTTTAGAGAATGAGGGGGAGTCTGTATATAAAGTTGGAACAAAAAGTTACTTTGTACCTTGGATAGC
>NC_092778.1:62076904-62168597 GCF_047496795.1 Chiloscyllium punctatum | reverse complement strand
CCCCCCTCCCCCTCCCCCTGAACCCCCCCTCCCCTCCCCTCCCCCTGCACCCCCCCTCCCCTCCCCCTCCCCTCCCCCTGACCCCCCCTCCCCTCCCCCTGAAACCCCCCTCCTCCCTGAACCCCCCTCCCCTCCCCTCCCCCTGAACCCCCCCCTCCCCTCCCCCTGAACCCCCCCTCCCCGCCCTCCCCCTGACCCTCCCCTCCCCCTGAACCCCCCCTCTCCCTCCCCCTGAACCCCTCTCCCCTCCCCTGAACCCCCCCTCCCCGCCTCTCCCCCTGAACCCCCCCTCTCCCTGAACCCCCCCCCTCCCCCTGAACCCCCCCTCCCCTCCCCCTGAACCCCCCCTCCCTCTCCCCCTGAACCCCCCCTCTCCCTGAACCCCCCCTCTCCCCTCCCTCCCCCTGAACCCCCCCTCTCCCCTCCCCGCCCCTCCCCCTGAACCCCCCCTCACCCTCCCCTCCCCCTGAACCCCCCCTCTCCCTCCCTCCCCCTGAACCCCCCTCCCCTCCCCTCCCTCTGAACCCCCCTCCCCTCCCCCTGAACCCCCCCTCCCCTCCCCTCCCCCTGAACCCCCCCTCCCCCTCCCCTCCTCCCTCCCCCTCTCCCCCCTGAACCTCCCCCTCCCCCCCCCTCCCCCTGAACCCCCCCCTCCCCTCCCCTCCCCCCCTCCCCTGAACCCCCACTCCCCCCCCTCCCCCTGAACCCCCCTCCCCTCCCCTCCCCTCCCCCCCCCCTCCCCCCTGAACCCCCCCTCCCCCCCCTCCCCCTGAACCCCCCCTCCCCTCCCCCTGAACCCCCCCCTCCCCCTCCCCTCCCCCTGAACCCCCTCCCTCCCCTCCCCTCCCCCCTGAACCCCCCCTCCCCTCCCCCTGAACCCCCCCTCCCCTCCCCTCCCCCTGAACCCCCCCCTCCCCTCCCCCTGAACCCCCCCCTCCCCTCCCCTGAACCACCCCCTCCCCTCCCCCTGAACCCCCCCTCCCCTCCCCCCTGAACCCCCCCCCTCCCCTCCCCCCTGAACCCCCCCCTCCCCTCCCCCTGAACCCCCCCTCCCCTCCCCCCTGAACCCCCCCCCCTCCCCTCCCCTCCCCCTGAACCCCCCCTCCCCTGAACCCCCCCTCCCCTCCCCCCTGAACCCCCCCCCTCCCCTCCCTGAACCCCCCCCTCTCCCCTCCCCCCTCCCCCTGAACCCCCCTCACCCTCCCCTCCCCCTGAACCCCCCTCCCTCCCCTCCCCCTGACCCCCCCTCCCCTCCCCCCCCCTGAACCCCCCTCCCCTCCCCTCCCCCTGAACCCCCCTCCCCTCCCCCCCCCTGAACCCCCTCCCTCCCTCCCCCTCCCCCCTGAACCCCCCCCTCCCCCCCTCCCCCCCTGAACCCCCCCTCCCCCTCCCCACCCCCTGAACCCCTCCCTCCCCTCCCCACCCCTCCCCCTGAACCCCTCCTCCCCTCCCCCACCCCCTGACCCCCCCCCTCCCCCCCCACCCCCTGCCCCCCCTCCCCTCCCCACCCCCTGACCCCCCCCCCCCTCCCCTCCCCTGAACCCCCCCCCTCCCCCCCCTCCCCCTGACCCCCCCCTCCCCCCCTCCCCCTGAACCCCCCCCTCCCCTCCCCCTGAACCCCCCCCCTCCCCCCCTGAACCCCCCCCTCCCCCTCCCCTCCCCCTGAACCCCCTCCCCTCCCCTCCCCCTGAACCCCCCCCCTCCCCTCCCCCTACCCCCCCTCCCCTCCCCCTCCCCCTGAACCCCCCCTCCCTCCCCTCCCCCTGAACCCCCCCCTCCCCCTCCCCCTGAACCCCCCCTCCCCTCCCCTGACCCCCCCCTCCCCCCCTCCCCCTGAACCCCCCCTCCCCTCCCCTCCCCCTGAACCCCCCCCTCCCCTCCCCCTGACCCCCCCCCCTCCCTCCCCCTGAACCCCCCCTCCCCCTGACCCCCCCCTCCCCTCCCCCCTGAACCCCCCCCTCCCCCCTGAACCCCCCCCTCCCCTCCCCCCTGAACCCCCCCCTCCCCCCTCCCCCTGAACCCCCCCTCCCCCCCTGACCCCCCCTCCCCTCCCCACCCCCTGAACCCCCCCCTCTCCCCTGACCCCCTCCCCCTCCCCCTGAACCCCCCTCCCCTCCCCACCCCCTGACCCCCCCTCCCCTCCCCCCCCTGAACCCCCCTCCCTCCCCTCCCCCTGAACCCCCCCTCCCCCTCCCCTCCCCCTGACCCCCCCCCCTCCCTCCCCCCCCCTGAACCCCCCTCCCCTCCCCTCCCCCTGAACCCCCCTCCCCCCTGAACCCCCCCCCTCCCCTCCCCCTGACCCCCCTCCCCCTCCCCCTGACCCCCCCTCCCCTCCCCCTCCCCCTCCCCTCCCCCTGAACCCCCCCCCTCCCCCTCCCCTCCCCTGAACCCCCCCCCCCCTCCCCCTGCCCCCCCCCCCCCTCCCCCGCCCCCCCTCCCCCGACCCCCCCCTCCCCCCCTCCCCCTGACCCCCCCCCCCTCCCCCCCCCCCCCTCCCCCCCTCCCCGACCCCCCCCCCCCTCCCCCCCTCCCCCTGCCCCCCCCCCCTCCCCTCCCCCCGCCCCCCCCCCCCCCTCCCCCCCCACCCCCTCCCCTCCCCCCCCCCCCCCCCCCCCACCCCCCCCCCCCCCCTCCCCGCCCCCCCCCCTCCCCCCCCCCCCCCCCTGCCCCCCCCCCCCTCCCCTGACCCCCCCCCCCCCCCCCCCCCCCCCCCCTCCCCCCCCCCCCCTCCCCCCTGCCCCCCCCCCCCCTCCCCCCCACCCCCCCCCCCCGCCCCCCCTCCCCTGACCCCCCCTCCCCCCCTCCCCCCCCCCTCCCCCCCCCCCCTCCCCTGCCCCCCCCCCCCTCCCCCCTCCCCTGACCCCCCCTCCCCGCCCCCCCCCCTGCCCCCCCCCCCCCCCCCTCCCCCCCCCCCCCCCCCCGACCCCCCCCCCCCCCCCCTGCCCCCCACCCCTCCCCTCCCCAGCCCCCCCCCCCTCCCCTCCCCCCCCCCCCCTCCCCGCACCCCCCCCCCCCTCCCCCCCCCCCCCCCCCCCCCCTCCCCCCCCCCCCTCCCCTGCCCCCCCCCCCCCCCCCCCCCCCCCCCCCCCTCCCCCCCCTGCCCCCCCTCCCCTTCCCTCCCCCTGAACCCCCCCTCTCCCCTTCCCTCCCCCTGAACCCCCCCTCTCCCTGAACCCCCCCTCCCCTCCCCTCCCCCTGATCCCCCCTCTCCCTGAACCCCCCTCCCCTCCCCCTGAACCCCCCCCTCTCACTGATCCCCCCTCCCCCTCCCCTCTCACTGATCCCCCCTCCCCCTCTCACTGATCCCCCCTCCCCTCTCACTGATCCCCCCTCTCACTGATCCCCCCTCCCCTCTCACTGATCCCCCCTCTCACTGATCCCCCCTCCCCTCTCACTGATCCCCCCTCTCACTGATCCCCCCTCCCCTCTCACTGATCCCCCCTCTCACTGATCCCCCCTCCCCTCTCACTGATCTCCCCTCTCACTGATCCCCCCTCCCCTCTCACTGATCTCCCCTCTCACTGATCCCCCCTCCCCTCTCACTGATCTCCCCTCTCACTGATCCCCCCTCCCCTCTCACTGACCCCCCTCACCCTCCCCTCTCACTGATCCCCCCCACTCCCACTGACCCCCCTCCCACTCCCACTGACCCCCCTCCCACTCCCACTGATCCCACCCACTCCCACTGACCCCCCTCCCCTCCCACTGACCCCTCCCCCTCCCACTGACCCCCCTCCCCCTCCCACTGACCCCCCTCCCCCTCCCACTGACCCCCCTCCCCCTCCCACTGACCCCCCTACCCCTAACCTCTCACTGATCCCCCCCTCCCCTCACACTGATTCCCCCTCCCCTCCCACTGGTCCCCCCTCCCCTCCCACTGATCCCCCCTCCCCTCCCACTGACCTCCCTCCCCCTCCCCGCACACTGATCCCCCCTCCCCCTCCCCTCTCACTGACCCCCCCTCCCCTCACACTGATCCCCCCTCCCCCTCCCCTCACACTGATCCCCCTCCCCTCACACTGACCCCCCTCCCCCTCCCCTCTCACTGATCCCCCTCCCCTCACACTGACCCCCCCTCCCTCCCCTCTCACTGATCCCCCTCCCCTCACACTGACCCCCCCTCCCCTCCCCTCCCACTGACCCTCCATCCCCCTCCCCTCACACTGATCCCCCCTCCCCCTCCCACTGACCCCCCCTCCCCCTCCCATCTCACTGATCCACCTCCCCTCACACTGACCCCCCTCCCCTCCCCTCACACTGACCCCCCTCCCCCTCCCCTCCCACTGATGCCCCCTCCCCTCCCACTGACCCCCCCTCCCCCTCCCCTCACACTGATCCCCCCCTCCCCTCCCACTGACCCCCCCTCCCCTCACACTGATACCCCCCTCCCCTCCCACTGACCCCCCCTCCCCCTCCCCTCTCACTGATCCCCCCCTCCCCTCCCACTGACCCCCCCTCCCCCTCCCCTCTCACTGATCCCCCTCCCCTCCACTGACCCCCCCCTCCCCCTCCCCTCTCACTGATCCCCCTCCCCCTCCCTCTCACTGATCCCCCCCTCACTGACCCCCCCTCCCCCTCTCACTGACCCCCCGCCCTCCCCCTCTCACTGACCCCCCCCCTCCCCCTGACCCCCCCTCCCCCTCCCCTCTCACTGACCCCCCCCTCCCCTCTCACTGACCCCCCCTCCCCCTCTCACTGACACCCCCCCCACTGACCCCCCCTCCCCCTCTCTGACCCCCCCCTCCCCCTCTCACTGACCCCCCCCCTCCCCCTCTCACTGACCCCCCCCTCCCCCTCTCACTGACCCCCCCCTCCCCCTCTCACTGACCCCCCCCTCCCCCTCTCACTGACCCCCCCCTCCCCCTCTCACTGACCCCCCCCCTCCCCCTCTCACTGACCCCCCCCTCCCCCTCTCACTGACCCCCCCCTCCCCCTCTCACTGACCCCCCCCCTCCCCCTCTCACTGACCCCCCCCTCCCCCTCTCACTGATTCCCCCCCCTCCCCCTCTCACTGATCCCCCCCCTCCCCCTCTCACTGATCCCCCCCTCCCCCTCTCACTGATCCCCCCCCTCCCACTCTCACTGATCCCCCCCTCCACTCTCACTGATCCCCCTCTCCCACTGACCCCCCTCCCCCTCCCACTGACCCCCCCTCCCCCTCTCACTGACCCCCCTCCCCCTCTCACTGACCCCCCCTCCCCCTCTCACTGACCCCCCCTCCCCCTCTCACTGACCCCCCCCTCCCCCTCTCACTGACCCCCCCCTCCCCCTCTCACTGACCCCCCCCTCCCCCTCTCACTGATCCCCCTCCCCATCCCCCTCCCCATCCCCCTCCCACTGATCCCCCTCTCACTGACCCCTCCCCCTCCTCCTCTCACTGATCCCCCTCCCCCTCCCCCCTCCCCCTCTCACTGATCCCCCTCCCCCTGATCCCCCCTCCCCCGCTCACTGACACCCCCCCTCCACCTCCCCCTCTCACTGACCCCCCCCTCCCCCTCTCACTGACCCCCCCCCCCTCCGCCTCTCACTGACCCCCCCCCTCCCCCCCTCACTGACCCCCCCCTCCCCCTCTCACTGACCCCCCCTCCCCCTCTCACTGACCCCCCCCTCCCCCTCTCACTGATCCCCCTCCCACTGATCCCCCCCCTCACTGACCCCCCCCCTCCCACTGACCGCCCCCCTCTCACTGACCCCCCCTCCCCCTCTCACTGACCCCCCCCTCCACCTCTCACTGACCCCCCCTCCCCCTCTCACTGACCCCCCCCTCCCCCTCTCACTGACCCCCCCCTCCCCCTCTCACTGACCCCCCCCTCCCCCTCTCACTGACCCCCCCCTCCCCCTCTCACTGACCCCCCCCCTCCCCCTCTCACTGACCCCCCCCCTCCCCCTCTCACTGACCCCCCCCCTCCCCCTCTCACTGACCCTTCTCCCCCTCTCACTGACCCCCCTTCTCCCCCTCTCACTGACCCCCCTCCCCATCCCCCTCCCCATCCCCCTCCCACTGATCCCCCCCCTCACTGACCGCCCCCCCCTCCCCCTCTCACTGACCCCCCCCCTCTCACTGACCCCCCTTCTCCCCCCTCTCACTGACCCCCTTCTCCCCTCTCACTGACCCCCCTTCTCCCCCTCTCACTGACCCCCCTCCCCATCCCCCTCCCACTGATCCCCCCCTCACTGACCGCCCCCCCCTCCCCCTCTCACTGACCCCCCCCCTCCCCCTCTCACTGACCCCCCCCTCCCCCTCTCACTGACCCCCCCCCTCCCCCTCTCACTGACCCCCCCCTCCCCCTCTCACTGACCCCCCCTCCCCCTCTCACTGACCCCCCCCCTCCCCCTCTCACTGACCCCCCCTCCCCCTCTCACTGACCCCCCCCTCCCCCTCTCACTGACCCCCCCCTCCCCCTCTCACTGACCCCCCCCCCTCCCCCTCTCACTGACCCCCCCCCTCCCCCTCTCACTGACCCCCCCCCTCCCCCTCTCACTGACCCCCCCTCCCCCTCACCCCCCCTCCCCCTCTCACTGACCCCCCTTCTCCCCCTCTCAATGATCCCCCTCCCCATCCCCCTCCCACTGATCCCCCCCTCACTGACCCCCCCCTCCCCCTCTCACTGACCCCCCCCTCCCCCTCTCACTGATCCCCCTCCCACTGATCCCCCCCCCTCACTGACCCCCCCCTCCCACTGACCGCCCCCCTCTCACTGACCCCCCCTCCCCCTCTCACTGACCCCCCCCTCCACCTCTCACTGACCCCCCCCTCCCCCTCTCACTGAACCCCCCCCTCCCCCTCTCACTGAACCCCCCCCCTCCCCCTCTCACTGAACCCCCCCCTCCCCCTCTCACTGACCCTTCTCCCCCTCTCACTGACCCTTCTCCCCTCTCACTGACCCCCCCTTCTCCCCCTCTCACTGACCCCCCTCCCCATCCCCCTCCCCATCCCCCTCCCACTGATCCCCCCCCTCACTGACCGCCCCCCCCTCCCCCTCTCACTGACCCCCCCCCTCTCACTGACCCCCCTTCTCCCCCTCTCACTGACCCCCCTTCTCCCCCTCTCACTGACCCCCCTTCTCCCCCTCTCACTGACCCCCCTTCTCCCCCTCTCACTGACCCCCCTCCCCATCCCCCTCCCACTGATCCCCCCCCTCACTGACCGCCCCCCCCCTCCCCCTCTCACTGACCCCCCCTCCCCCTCTCACTGACCCCCCCCCTCCCCCTCTCACTGACCCCCCCCCTCCCCCCTCTCACTGACCCCCCCCCCTCCCCCTCTCACTGACCCCCCCCCCCCCTCTCACTGACCCCCCCCTCCCCCTCTCACTGACCCCCCCCTCCCCCTCTCACTGACCCCCCCCCCCCTCTCACTGACCCCCCCCCCTCTCACTGACCCCCCCCCCTCTCACTGACCCCCTTCTCCCCCTCTCACTGATCCCCCTCCCCATCCCCCTCCCCCATCCCCATCCCCCTCCCACTGATCCCCCCCCTCACTGACCCCCCCTCTCCCCCTCTCACTGACCCCCCCTCCCCCTCTCACTGATCCCCCTCCCCATCCCCCTCCCACTGATCCCCCCTCTCACTGACCCCCCCCTCCCCCTCTCACTGACCCCCCCCCCTCCCCCTCTCACTGACCCCCCCCTCCCCCTCTCACTGACCCCCCCCCTCCCCCTCTCACTGACCCCCCCCCTCCCCCTCTCACTGACCCCCCCCCTCCCCCTCTCACTGACCCCCCCCCTCCCCCTCTCACTGACCCCCCCCTCCCCCTCTCACTGATCCCCCTCCCCATCCCCCTCCCACTGATCCCCCCTCTCACTGACCCCCCCCCTCCCCCTCTCACTGACCCCCCCCTCCCCCTCTCACTGACCCCCCCTCCCCCTCTCACTGACCCCCCCTCCCCCTCTCACTGACCCCCCCCCTCCCCTCTCACTGACCCCCCCCTCCCCCTCTCACTGACCCCCCCCCTCCCCCTCTCACTGACCCCCCCCCCCTCCCCCTCTCACTGACCCCCCCCCTCCCCCTCTCACTGACCCCCCCCCTCCCCCTCTCACTGACCCCCCTCCCCCTCTCACTGACCCCCCCCCTCCCCCTCCACTGACCCCCCCCTCCCCCTCTCACTGATCCCCCTCCCCAACCCCCTCCCACTGATCCCCCCTCTCACTGACCCCCCCCCTCCCTCACTGACCCCCCCCTCCCCCTCTCACTGACCCCCCCCCCTCCCCCTCTCACTGACCCCCCTTCTCCCCCTCTCACTGACCCCCCTTCTCCCCTCTCACTGATCCCCCTCCCCCTCCCCCTCCCCCTCCCCATCCCCCTCCCACTGATCCCCTCCCTCACTCCCCCTCCCCCTCTCACTGATCCCCCCCCCTCACTGACCCCCCCCTCCCCCTCCCCCTCCCCCTCTCCCTCCCCCTCTCACTGATCCCCCCCCCTCACTGACCTCCCCCTCCCCCTCTCACTGATCCCCCCCCCTCACTGACCCCCCCCTCCCCCTCCCCCTCCCCCTCCCCCTCTCACTGATCCCCCCCCCTCACTGACCCCCCCCTCCCCCTCCCCCTCCCCCTCTCCCTCCCCCTCCCCCTCTCCCTCCCCCTCTCACTGATCCCCCCCCCTCACTGACCTCCCCCTCCCCCTCTCACTGATCCCCCCCCCTCACTGACCCCCCCCTCCCCCTCTCCCTCTCCCTCCCCCTCTCACTGATCCCCCCCCTCCCCCTCCCCCTCCCCCTGATCCCCCCCCTCACTGACCCACCCCTCCCCCTCTCCCTCTCCCTCCCCCTCTCACTGACCCCCCCCTCCCCCTCTCACTGACCCCCCCCCTCCCCCTCTCACTGACCCCCCCCCCTCCCCCTCTCACTGACCCCCCCCCTCCCCCTCTCACTGACCCCCCCCTCCCCCTCTCACTGACCCCCCCCTCCCCCTCTCACTGACCCCCCCCCTCCCCCTCTCACTGACCCCCCCCCCTCCCCCTCTCACTGATCCCCCTCCCCAACCCCCTCCCACTGACCCCCCCCTCCCTCAATGACCCCCCCCTCCCCCTCTCACTGACCCCCCCCTCCCCCTCTCACTGACCCCCCCCTCCCCCTCTCACTGACCCCCCCCTCCCCCTCTCACTGACCCCCCCCCTCCCCCCTCTCACTGACCCCCCCCTCCCCCTCTCACTGACCCCCCCTCCCCCTCTCACTGATCCCCCCCTCCCCCTCTCACTGATCCCCCCCTCCCCCTCTCACTGATCCCCCCCTCCCACTCTCACTGATCCCCCCCTCCCACTCTCACTGATCCCCCTCTCCCACTGACCCCCCTCCCCCTCCCACTGACCCCCCCTCCCCCTCTCACTGACCCCCCTCCCCCTCTCACTGACCCCCCCTCCCCCTCTCACTGACCCCCCCTCCCCCTCTCACTGACCCCCCCCTCCCCGACCCCCCCACTCCCCCTCTCACTGACCCCCCCCTCCCCCTCTCACTGACCCCCCCCTCCCCCTCTCACTGATCCCCCTCCCCATCCCCCTCCCCATCCCCCTCCCCATCCCCCTCCCACTGATCCCCCTCTCACTGACCCCTCCCCCTCCTCCTCTCACTGATCCCCCCTCCCCCTCCCCCCTCCCCCTCTCACTGATCCCCCTCCCCCTGATCCCCCCTCCCCCGCTCACTGACACCCCCCCCTCCACCTCCCCCTCTCACTGACCCCCCCCTCCCCCTCTCACTGACCCCCCCCCCCCCTCCGCCTCTCACTGACCCCCCCCCTCCCCCCCTCACTGACCCCCCCCTCCCCCTCTCACTGACCCCCCCCTCCCCCTCTCACTGACCCCCCCCTCCCCCTCTCACTGATCCCCCCTCCCACTGATCCCCCCCCTCACTGACCCCCCCCCCTCCCACTGACCGCCCCCCTCTCACTGACCCCCCCTCCCCCTCTCACTGACCCCCCCCTCCACCTCTCACTGACCCCCCCTCCCCCTCTCACTGACCCCCCCTCCCCTCTCACTGACCCCCCCCTCCCCCTCTCACTGACCCCCCCCTCCCCCTCTCACTGACCCCCCCCTCCCCCTCTCACTGACCCCCCCCCCTCCCCCTCTCACTGACCCCCCCCCTCCCCCCTCTCACTGACCCCCCCCCTCCCCCTCTCACTGACCCTTCTCCCCTCTCACTGACCCCCCTTCTCCCCTCTCACTGACCCCCCTCCCCATCCCCCTCCCCATCCCCCTCCCACTGATCCCCCCCCTCACTGACCGCCCCCCCCTCCCCCTCTCACTGACCCCCCCCTCTCACTGACCCCCCCTTCTCCCCCTCTCACTGACCCCCCTTCTCCCCCTCTCACTGACCCCCCCTTCTCCCCCTCTCACTGACCCCCCTCCCCATCCCCCTCCCACTGATCCCCCCCCTCACTGACCGCCCCCCCCTCCCCCTCTCACTGACCCCCCCCTCCCCCTCTCACTGACCCCCCCCTCCCCCTCTCACTGACCCCCCCCCCTCCCCCTCTCACTGACCCCCCCCTCCCCCTCTCACTGACCCCCCCTCCCCCTCTCACTGACCCCCCCCCTCCCCCTCTCACTGACCCCCCCCCTCCCCCTCTCACTGACCCCCCCCTCCCCCTCTCACTGACCCCCCCCTCCCCCTCTCACTGACCCCCCCCCTCCCCCTCTCACTGACCCCCCCCTCCCCCTCTCACTGACCCCCCCCCCTCCCCCTCTCACTGACCCCCCCCCTCCCCCTCTCACTGACCCCCCCCTCCCCCTCTCACTGACCCCCCCTCCCCCTCACCCCCCCTCCCCCTCTCACTGACCCCCCTTCTCCCCCTCTCAATGATCCCCCTCCCCATCCCCCTCCCACTGATCCCCCCCTCACTGACCCCCCCCTCCCCCTCTCACTGACCCCCCCCTCCCCCTCTCACTGATCCCCCTCCCACTGATCCCCCCCCTCACTGACCCCCCCCTCCCACTGACCGCCCCCCCTCTCACTGACCCCCCCTCCCCCTCTCACTGACCCCCCCCTCCACCTCTCACTGACCCCCCCCTCCCCCTCTCACTGAACCCCCCCCTCCCCCTCTCACTGAACCCCCCCCTCCCCCTCTCACTGAACCCCCCCCCTCCCCCTCTCACTGACCCTTCTCCCCCTCTCACTGACCCTTCTCCCCCTCTCACTGACCCCCCTTCTCCCCCTCTCACTGACCCCCCTCCCCATCCCCCTCCCCATCCCCCTCCCACTGATCCCCCCCCTCACTGACCGCCCCCCCCTCCCCCTCTCACTGACCCCCCCCCTCTCACTGACCCCCCTTCTCCCCCTCTCACTGACCCCCCTTCTCCCCCTCTCACTGACCCCCCTTCTCCCCCTCTCACTGACCCCCCTTCTCCCCTCTCACTGACCCCCCTTCTCCCCCTCTCACTGACCCCCCTCCCCATCCCCCCTCCCACTGATCCCCCCCCTCACTGACCGCCCCCCCCTCCCCCTCTCACTGACCCCCCCTCCCCCTCTCACTGACCCCCCCCCTCCCCCTCTCACTGACCCCCCCCCTCCCCCTCTCACTGACCCCCCCCCTCCCCCTCTCACTGACCCCCCCCCTCCCCCTCTCACTGACCCCCCCCCTCCCCCTCTCACTGACCCCCCCCCTCCCCCTCTCACTGACCCCCCCCCCCCCCTCTCACTGACCCCCCCCCCCCCTCTCACTGACCCCCCCCCCCTCTCACTGACCCCCCTTCTCCCCCTCTCACTGATCCCCCTCCCCATCCCCCTCCCCCATCCCCATCCCCCTCCCACTGATCCCCCCCCTCACTGACCCCCCCTCTCCCCCTCTCACTGACCCCCCCCTCCCCCTCTCACTGATCCCCCCTCCCCATCCCCCTCCCACTGATCCCCCCTCTCACTGACCCCCCCCTCCCCCTCTCACTGACCCCCCCCCTCCCCCTCTCACTGACCCCCCCCCTCCCCCTCTCACTGACCCCCCCCCTCCCCCTCTCACTGACCCCCCCCCTCCCCCTCTCACTGACCCCCCCCCTCCCCCTCTCACTGATCCCCCTCCCCATCCCCCTCCCACTGATCCCCCCTCTCACTGACCCCCCCCCTCCCCCTCTCACTGACCCCCCCCTCCCCCTCTCACTGACCCCCCCCTCCCCCTCTCACTGACCCCCCCCTCCCCCTCTCACTGACCCCCCCCCTCCCCCTCTCACTGACCCCCCCCCTCCCCCTCTCACTGACCCCCCCCTCCCCTCTCACTGACCCCCCCCCTCCCCCTCTCACTGACCCCCCCCCTCCCCCTCTCACTGACCCCCCCCCTCCCCCTCTCACTGACCCCCCCCCCCTCCCCCTCTCACTGACCCCCCCCCTCCCCCTCTCACTGACCCCCCCCTCCCCCTCTCACTGACCCCCCCCTCCCCCTCTCACTGACCCCCCCCCCTCCCCCTCTCACTGACCCCCCCCTCCCCCTCTCACTGATCCCCCTCCCCAACCCCCTCCCACTGATCCCCCCTCTCACTGACCCCCCCCTCCCTCACTGACCCCCCCCTCCCCCTGACCCCCCCCTCCCCCTCTCACTGACCCCCCTTCTCCCCCTCTCACTGACCCCCCTTCTCCCCCTCTCACTGATCCCCCTCCCCCTCCCCCTCCCCCTCCCCATCCCCCTCCCACTGATCCCCTCCCTCACTCCCCCTCCCCCTCTCACTGATCCCCCCCCTCACTGACCCCCCCCCTCCCCCTCCCCCTCCCCCTCTCCCTCCCCCTCCCCCTCTCACTGATCCCCCCCCTCACTGACCTCCCCCTCCCCCTCTCACTGATCCCCCCCCCTCACTGACCCCCCCCTCCCCCTCCCCCTCCCCCTCCCCCTCTCACTGATCCCCCCCCCTCACTGACCCCCCCTCCCCCTCCCCCTCCCCCCTCTCACTGATCCCCCCCCCTCACTGACCTCCCCCTCCCCCTCTCACTGATCCCCCCCCCTCACTGACCCCCCCCCTCCCCCTCTCCCTCTCCCTCCCCCTCTCACTGATCCCCCCCCTCCCCCTCCCCCTCATCCCCCCCCCTCACTGACCCCCCCCCTCCCCCTCTCCCTCTCCCTCCCCCTCTCACTGATCCCCCCCCTCCCCCTCCCCCCTCTCCCTCTCCCTCTCCCTCTCCCTCCCCCTCTCACTGATCCCCCCCTCCCCCCTCCCCCCTCCCCCCTCTCACTGACCCCCCCCCCTCCCCTCCCCCTCCCCCTCCCCCCTCTCACTGACCCTCCCCTCTCACTGACCCCCCCCCTCTCACTGACACCCCTCTCACTGACGCCCCCATTGCCGCTCACTGACCGTTAGCCGCCTCCGCTTTCGTTACCGCGCGACTCTCAACAGCAAAGCAACCTCTTGCGTCACCGCGCCGCATACGTCATGACGGAGGTCGGTCCTTCCCCTCCGCCGGTGGAGACTGAGGTGACTGCGCATGAGCGCATTCAACTCGAAAGGAATCCCAGTTTAACATACAAGTGTTTTAATATTGATCTTTAATGTTTACTTCTGAAGACAAACGTTACGATCTTGGTACATTGAACAAGTTGGTTGTGTATTCATTCGTAGTAAGAAATGAAAAAGAAAGCATGTGAACCATTACAAAATCACAAGTATGTTTTGATGTAGAAGGAGGTCATTCAGCTTAAATGAGCATCAGTATCCAATGCCAACTTCTGCCTGTTTCACAATTATCCTCCTGCATTATTTCTCTTTTCAATAACTCAGTTGAATCTGCCTCTATCACATTTCCAGGCAGTGCATTTTATACCCGAAGTACTCGCTGAGTGAAAAAGATTTTCCTTAATTTTCCTTTGCTTCTTTTTCACATCACCTTAGATCTAACTTTCTACAGTTGACGTTAAGAGTTCACTGGGGAGTGGATGCAAAGATTTAAGAGCAGCACGAAGCCATTTGTCCCAACAAATCTGCTCTGCCACTAGATCAGGTTTGAATCCTACCACAACCTATGGTGAAATTTGAATGAGTCTAATCATGACCATGAATCCATTCTTGATTGTTGGAAAATACATCTGGTTCACTCACGCTTACCTGGTATGGCTTACATATAACTGCAGACCCCAGCAGTGTGCTTGACTCTTAACTGCTCTCAATAAATGCTGGCATTGTGAATACTCAACCTGGGAATGATTTTGTTAAAAATGTTTCTTGACCCCATTCTCTGCCTTCTTATCATTGAGTCATTGATACAGAACTGGCTCAAAGGTAGAAGACAGAGGGTGGTGGTGGAGGGTTGTGTTTCAGATTGGAGGCCTGTCACCAGTGGAGTGCCACAAGAATCGGTGCTGGGTCCACTACCTTTCGTCATTTGTATAAATGACTTGGATGTGAGCATAAGAGGTATAGTTATTAAGTTTGCAGATGACACTAAAATTGGAGGTGTAGTGGACTTCGAAGAAAGTTACCTCAGATTACAACAGGATCTTGATCAGATAGGCCAATGGGCTGAGAAGTGGTAGATTGAGTTTAGATTAATCTAAGGTGCTGCATTTGGAAAAGCAAATCCTAGCAGGACTTATACACTTAATGATAATGTCCTTGGGAGTGTTGCTGAACAAAGAGACTTTGGAGTGCAGGTTCATAGCTCCTTGAAAGTGGAGTCACAGGTAGATAGGATCGTGAAGAAGGCGTTTGGTATGCTTTCCTTTATCAGTCAGAGTATTGAGTACAGGTGTTAGGAGGTCATTTTGTGGCTGTACAGGACATTGGTTAGACCACTGATGGAATATTGCATGCAGTTCTGGTCTCCTTCCTATCGGAAAGATTTTGTGAAACCTGAAAGGGTTCAGAAAAGATCTACAAGGATGTTGCCAGGGTTGGAGGATTTGAGCTACAGGGAGAAGCTGAACAGGCTGTGGCTGTTTTCTCTGGAGTGTCAGAGGCTGAGGTTTATAGAGGTTTACAAAATTATGAGGGGCATGGATAGTCTTTTCCCTGAGGTGGGGGAGTCCAGAACTAGACGGCATAGGTTTAGGGTGAGAGGAAAAGATATAAAAGAGACCTAAGGGGCAACTTTTTCATGCAGAGGGTGGTATGGATATGGAATGAGCTGCCAGAGGAAGTGGTGGAGGCTAGTACAGTTGCAACATTTAAAAGGCTACTGGATGGGTATATGAATAGGAAAGGTTTAGAGGGATATGGGCTGGACGCTGGCAGGTGGGACTAGATTGGGTTGGGATATCTGGTCATCATGGACGGGTTGGACCGAAGGGTCTGTTTCTGTGTTGTACATCTCTATGACTCTATGAGGCCATGCCCTCGGGTCTTTGTCTCTTCTACTAGTGGGAACATCTCCACATCCACCATATCCAAGCCTCTCAGTACTCTCTAAGTTTCAATCAGATTCCTGCTCCATCTTTCTGAACTTCATCTAGTACAAACCCAGGTTACTCAATCATTCATCATGTAACAAGGTTTCCAACCGTGGGATCATTCTTGTAAATCTCCTCTGGATATTCTCCAAGATCAACATATCCTCCCTTAGATAGGGTCCCAAAACTACTCATGATATTTCCAATGGGATCTGACCAAGGTTTTATACAGTATCAGCAGTACATCCCAGCTCTTGTATTCTAGCCCTCTCAAAAGTCACCTTCTTAACTACCAAATGGACCCACATGTTGACCTTAACAGAATCATGAACTAGGACTCCTGAGTCCCTTTGTGCTTCAGATTTCCAAAGCTTTGCCCATATAGAAGAGCCCTCTCATATTCCCACATTGTATTCCATCTGCCATATCTTTGCCAACTTTCTTAAACAGTCAAGTCCTTCTGCAGCCTCCCAGCTTTCTATAATCATATTAGATCTTCTTCACTCTTGTTGCTTTTTGAAAAGCTTCCCAATAATTAGGCATCCCAAAAATCTTCACCACATTTTGTTTTTCTTTTGCTTTTATGCTATTTCTAACTTCCCTTGTCAGCCATGGTTGCCTCATCCTTTCCCGAGAATGTTTCTTTTTCCTTTGAATGAATTTCTACTGTATCTCCCAAATTACCCTCAGAAACTATTGCCGTTGCTACTCCATCGTCATCTATCTTCAGTTCTTTTTCACTCAACAAGCTCCCCCTCATGTCTTTTTTTACCTTTATTCAATCAGAAGACCATTATATATGATTCCAATTTCTCTCTTTCAAGATGTAGGGTGAATTCTATCATAAAATAGCCACTGCCCCCAAGGGGTTCCTTCATCTTAAGCTCCATAATCAAATCTGTCTCATTATGCATCACCAAATCCAGAACTGCCTGTTCCCTGATGGGGTCTACCACAAGCTGCTCTGAAAACCATCTCACAGACATTCCACAAATTCCTTTTGTACAGTCATATAGAATGGATACACACCTTTCAGTCCAACTCGTCAACGACTCTATGACTCTATAGGCATTTGGATGGGTATATGAATAGAAATGGTTTGGAGGGATATGGGCCAGGTCCTGGCAGGTGGGACTAGACTGCCATTCAATAAGATCATGGCTGATCATTTTGAGGCCTCAGCTTCAATTACACACCTGCTCACCATGAACCTTAATTCCTTTACTGTTCAAAATGTTATCTATCTTAGCTTTAAAAGCATTGACTGAATAAGCCTCAACTACTTCACTGGGAAGGAACTTCCATAGATTCAAAACCCTGTGGGTGAAGAAGTTCCTTCTCAATTCAGTCCTAAATTTGCTCCCCCTAATTTTGAGGCTATGCTCTCTTGTCCTAGCTTCATTTGCCAGTGGAAACATCCTCTCTACTTCTGTCTTATCTATTCCCTTCATAATTTTATATGTATCTATAAGATCCCCCCCTCATTCTTCTAAATTCCAATCAACATAATCCCAGTCTACTCAGTCTCTCTTAAGCCAAACCCCTCAACTCCAGAATTAACCTAATGAACCTCCTCTGCACACTCACTCGTGCCAGTACATCATTTCTCAAGCAAGGAGACCAAAACTGCACGCAGTACTGCAGGTGTGGCCTCACCAACACCATATACAGCTGCAACATAACCTCCATGCTTTTAAACTCAATCCTTTTAGCAATGAAGGACAAAATTCCATTCGCCTAAATCCCTTTATATCCTTCCTATTTATGTACCCGTCCAGATGCATTTTAAATGTTGTATTTTACTAGTCTCCACCAGTTCTTCAAGTAGTTCCTCAGGACTTTGGCTGTCACTCCATACGTCTGCATGAAAAAGTTTCCCCTCAAGTCCTTTTTAAATCTTTCCCCTCTCACTTTAAACCTATGCCCTCTAGTTCTGGACTCACTTACTCTGGGGAAAAGACATTAGCTGTTCACCCTGTCCATGCCCCCCATGATTTTATAAACTTCAATAAAGTTCCCCGAAGTTACCCCTCAACCTCCAATGCTTCAGAGAAAATAGTCCCAGTCTATTCAGCCTCTTCCTGTAGCTCAAATCCTCCAACCCTGGCAACATCCTTGTAAATCTTTTCTGAGTCCTTTCAAGTTCCACATCTTTCCTAAAGCTGGGAGACCAGTTTTGAACATAGTATTTCAAAAGTGGCCAAACCAATGTTCTGTACAACCACAAAATGACCTTGAAGAAATTCTTTGAAGAGGTAGCATGTAGGTTAGACCAGGGAAACCCAGTGGATGTTATCTACCTAAACTTCCAAAAGGCCTTTGATAAGGTACCTCATGGGAGGCTGCTGAGTAAGGTGAGGGCCCAGGGTGTTCAAGGTGAGCTATTGGCATGGATTGAGGATTGGCTGTCTGACAGAAGGCAGAGAGTTGGGATAAAAGATTCTTTTTCGGAATGGCAGCCAGTGACAAGTGGTGTCCCACAGGGTTCACTGTTGGGGCCTCAGCTGTTCACTTTATATATTAATGATCTGGACAAAAGGACTGGAGGCATTCTGGCGAAGTTTGCCGATGATACAAAGTTAGGTGGACAGGCAGGTAGTACTGAGGAGGTGGGGAGGCTACAGAAAGATTTAGACAGTTTAGGAGAGTGGTCCAAGAAATGGCTGATGAAATTCAATGTGAGTAAATGCACGGTTTTGCACTTTGGAAAAAAGAGCACAAGCATGGACTATTTTCTAAACGATGAGAACATTCATGAAACCAAAGTACAAAGGGATCTGGGAGTGCTAGTCCAGGATTCTCTCAAGGTTGACTTGCAGGTTGAGTCCGTGATTAAGAAAGCAAATGTAATGTTGTTACTTAACTCAAGAGAGTTGGAATGTAAAAGCAGTGATGTGCTACTGAGACCTTACAAAGCTCTAGTTAGGCCCCATTTAGAATATTGTGTCCAGTTTTGGGCCCCACATCTCAGGAAGGACGTACTGGCACTGGAGCGTGTCCAGTGGAGATTCACACAGATGATCCCTGGAATAGCAGGCCTAATATATGATGAATGGCTGAGCATCCTGAGACTGCATTCATTAGAGTTTAGAAGCTTGAGGGAAGACCTAATAGAAACTGACAAGATAATTCATAGCTTAGGGTGGACATTGGGAAATTGTTTCCATCAGGTGGGGATACTAGAACCCTTGGGCGCAACCTTAGAATTAGAGGGGGTTAATTTAGAATGAAAATGAGGAGACATTTCTTCAGCCAGAGAGTGGTGGGCCTGTGGAATTCATTGCCATGGAGTGCAGTGGAAGCCGGGACGTTAAATGTCTTCAAGGCAGAGATTGATAAATTCTTAATCTTGCAAGAAATTAAGAGATATGGGGAGAGTGCAAGTAAGTGGCATTGAAATGCCCATCAGCCATGATTGAATGGCAGATTGGACTCGATGGGCCGAATGGCCTTACCTCCACTCCTATTTCTTATGGACCTCCGGACTCCTTTACTCAAAGCACTGATCAATAAAAGCAAGTGTCCCAAACACCTTCATTAGTGAGTTTGAGTGAGCTTAGACTGATAGAAGTTTATCTTTTCTCATTTCTGAGTGGCTCCAGAGGTCTAGCTATGGTTTATACTGGATTATGGCCTTAGAAAATGGCATGGGGGCATGAGATGACATGAGGGAATTCTATAGGGAGTGGGTATAGGGTTGAGCAGGTGAGTGGGGTGAAAGAAAAGAGTGCGATAGCTTCTAAACTGATTGAATGTACCAAGCAGCCCTCCTTACCATTGACCTAGCTACAATCAGCCTTTGCTTACGGGGTCAGCAAGCCTGACTGTAACCCACCCCCTTGTTGCAACAGAGTGAAATTATAGTCACAAAAAGTCACTGATTGAGGAAAAGCTTGCCTCTTAATTTACCTTGCCATTCTACCCAAGTACTGGATTAGTGGTGCTGGAAGAGCACAGCAGTTCAGGCAGCATCCGAGGAGCAGTAAAATTGACGTTTCGGGCAAAAGCCCTTCACAAGGAATAAAGGCAGAGAACCTGAAGCGTGGAGAGATAAGATAGAGGAGGGTGAGGGTGGGGAGAAAATAGCATAGAGTACAATAGGTGAGTGGGGGAGGGGATGAAGGTGATAGGTCAGGGAGGAGGGTGGAGTGGATAGGTGGAAAAGGAGATAGGTAGGTAGGACAAGTCCGGACAAGTCATGGGGACAGTGCTGAGCTGGAAGTTTAGAACTAGGGTGAGGTGGGGGAAGGGGAAATGAGGAAACTGTTGAAATCCACATTGATGCCCTGGGGTTGAAGTGTTCCGAGGCGGAAGATGAGGCGTTCTTCCTCCAGGTGCCTGGTGGTGAGCGGCGGTGAAGGAGGCCCAGGACCTCCATGTCCTTGGCAGAGTGGGAGGGGGAGTTGTAATGTTGGGCCACGGGGCGGTGTGGTTGATTGGTGCGGGTGTCCCGGAGATGTTCCCTAAAGTGCTCTGTTAGGAGGCATCCAGTCTCCCCAATGTAGAGAAGACCGCATTGGGAGCAACGGATACAATAAATGATATTAGTGGATGTGCAGGTAAAACTTTGATGGATATGGAAGGCTCCTTTAGGGCCTTTGATGGAGGTGAGGGAGGAGGTGTGGGTGCAGGTTTTACAATTCCTGTGGTGGCAGGGGAAGGTGCCAGGGTGGGAGGGTGGGTTGTAGGGGGGCGTGGACCTAACCAGGTAGTCACAGAGGGAACGGTCTTTGCGGAAGGCGGAAAGGGGTGGGGAGGGAAATATATCCCTGGTGGTGGGGCAAGTATTCCATTACTGGCATGTTCATGAAAGTGAAGCATAAGAGAAACATATTTAATAGTGTTAATTTACTTCCTGTAATAGTATGTGACAATGAATTAAATTTAGGAAAAAAGCAGCAAAAGGAAAAAGAAAATTGGATCCACATGACCATCATAAATAACAGAAAACACAAAGTTTTCAAAATCTATTTTATTCAATTTTTATAAGATCGTGTGATCAATTCAATCTTAGAGTACACATTAACATTAACTTTAAGGCAGACTTTATTTTGACCAAAAAAAAGCACATCTTTTGGAGATGTAAAACAAGTGAAATCAGAACAAAATTGAAAGCTGTTCAGAGAAGCATGGAGCAAAGATAAGATCTGATAGATTGCAATGGACTCAAAGTGACGGATTTCCAAAGCCAAGTGTTTCCTGGAGTTGATTAATCTCATCAAGGAGCTTTGTATTTTGAAGATTTAACTATGGAAAATAAAAATAACTGCAGATTAGCATTAATACGTTTCTCTAGTTGACTGTCTACCATTTTCTGTATGAATTTTATATATAGGATTGACTGACAATTATTTCTCAGTTGAATGTGCAATAATCCTAAAAGGATATTTCTCATTAAATGGATATTTATATGCATACAATGAGATTAAATGCTAAAAATGTATTATTATTTCTTTTAACAATAATATCTTAAAATGGGCTAAACCAGGAAAACATTATTAAATTTCAAGGCATAAGTAGAATGACAGTCTGCCACAATTTTGATTTCTAATGGAATTTTCGGAAGGTTTGCACAGTTAGATTCTTAACCAATGCTGTTCATGTGAACAATGTATTATTAAATAATTTAGAAATGTGACATTCTAAAATCTGTTTAACTAATTGAGATTACAGAAAGCATCAGGCCTTGACATTTTAATTTGAAATTTCTTCAGCTCTGCCTCTCCTATTTATGCCAACTGCTCCCCTGCCACCACAGCCTCCCCAATCCCTTCCTGCCCACCTCAACTTTATTGTTTCCCTTCCAAACCATGCAAAATTCTCTGACACAGAAGATTGGGAGCTGGGCTACCAAGTACCCCGGGCTTCTGAAGTCTTTGAACAAGAAGTCGCCGAATTTAATAATTTGTTTTCCTCGTTGATTATATACCTTGTCTACATTTGGTAACTTCTCATAAATGTGAGATTATATACCTTGTCTACATTTGGTAACTTCTCATAAATGTGAAGAAAAGGAACTCATGACACAGAGTCAGAGTTATATAGTACAGAAACAGACCCTACGCTGACCAGACATCCCAATTTGATCTAGCCCCATCTGCCAGCAGTTGGCCCATATCCAAATAAATATTTCCTATTCATAAACCCATCCACATGCCTTTTAAATGTTGTAATTGTACTCACCTTCATCGCTTCCTCTGGCAGTTTGTTCCAGACATGCACCATCCTCTGCATGAAAACGTTACGCTTCAGGTCCTTTCTAAATCTTGCCTCTCTCACCTTAAACCTATGCTCTTAGTTTTGGGTTCCCCCACTGTAGGAAAAGAACTTTGGCTGTCACCCTATCCATGCCCCTTATGATTTTATAAACCTCTATCAGCTCACCTAAGTCTCCGCCACTCTGGGCAAATAGTCCTAGCTGATTCAGCCTCTCGCTATAACCCAAACCCTCCAGTCCTGGTAAATTTTTTCATGGTTAGAAAAATTATGATGTAAATGACACATAACATCATATAAGGGGTGAAACGATAGCCTAGGTGCAACACAGTAGCTAGGGGTGACATGGCAGCTCAATAGTTAGCATTGCTGCCTCACAGCACCAGGACTGTGAGGATAACAAAGAGAGAAATAAGGAAGGAGAGGATCAAATATGAAGGTAGGCTAGCCAGTAATATTAGAAATGATAGTAAAAGTTTCTTTCAATACATAAGAAACAAATGACAGGAAAAAGTAGACATTGGGCCACTTCAAACTGATGCTGGAAGCCTAATGATGGGACATAAGGAAATGGCTGGAGAACTTAATAAGTACTTTGCATCAGTCTTCACAGTGAAAGACATGAGTAATATCCCACCAATTAAAGGGAGTCAGGGGGCTGAGTTGAGTATGGTTGCCATTACAAAAGAGATAGTGCTAGAAAAGCTAAAAGGGCTTAAAATTGACAAATGTCCTGGCCCGGATGGGCTACATCCTAGAGTTCTGAGGGAGGTGGCTGAGGAAATAGCGGAGGTGTTGGTTGAGATCTTTCAAAAGTCACTGGAGTCAGGGAAAGTCCCAGATTATTGGAAGATCGCTGTTGTAACCCCCTTGTTCAAGAAAGGATCAAGACAAAAGATGGAAAATTATAGGCCAATTAGCCTAACCTCAGTTGTTGGTAAAATTCTACAATCCATTGTTAAGGATGAGGTTTCTAAATTCTTGGAAGAGCAGGGTTGGATTAGAACAAGTCAACATGGATTTAGTAAGGGAAGGTCGTGCCTGACAAACCTGTTAAAATTCTTTGAAGAGGTGACAAGTAGGCTAGACCAGGGAAACCCAGTGGATATTATCTACCTAAACTTCCAAAAGGCCTTTAATAAGGTGCCACACGGGAGGCTGCAGAGTAAGGTGAGGGCCCATGGTGTTCGAGGTGAGCTACTGGCATGGATTGAGGATTGGCTGTCTGACAGAAGGCAGAGAGTTGGGATAAAAGGTTCTTTTTCGGAATGGCAGCCGGTGACAAGCGGTGTCCCACAGGGTTCAGTGTTGGGGCCCCAGCTGTTCACGTTATATATTAATGATCTGGATGAAGGGACTGGGGGCATTCTAGCGAAGTTTGCCGATGATACAAAATTAGGTGGACAGGCAGGTAGTACTGAGGAAGTGGGGAGGCTGCAGAAGGATCTAGACAGTTTGGGAGAGTGGTCCAGGAAATGGCTGATGAAATTCAACGTGCGCAAATGCGAGGTCTTGCACTTTGGAAAAAAGAATACAAGCATGGACTACTTTCTAAATGGTGAGAAAATTCATAAAGCCAAAGTACAAAAGGATCTGGGAGTGCTAGTCGAGGATTCTCTAAAGGTAAACATGCAGGTTGAGTCCGTGATTAAGAAAGCGAATGCAATGTTGTCATTTATCTCAAGAGGGTTGGAATACAAAAGCAGCAATGTGCTACTGAGCCTTTAAAGCTCTGGTTAGGCCCCATTTGGAGTACTGTGTCCATTTTGGGCCCCACACCTCAGGAGGGACATACTGGCACTGGAGCGTGTCCAGTGGAGATTCACACAGATGATCCCTGGAATGGCAGGTCTAACATACGAGGAACGGCTGAGGATCCTGGGATTGTATTCATTGGAGTTTAGAAGGTTAAGGGGAGATCTAATAGAAACTTACAAGATAATACATGGCTTGGAAAGGGTGGATGCTAAGAAATTGTTTCCGTTAGGTGAGGAGACTAGGACCCGTGGACACAGCCTTAGAATTAGAGGGGGTCAATTCAGAACGGAAATACAGAGACATTTCTTCAGCCAGAGAGTGTTGGGCCTGTGGAATTCATTGCCGTGGAGTGCAGTGGAGGCCGGGACGCTAAATGGCTTCAAGGCTGAGATTGATAAATTCTTGATGTCACAAGGAATTAAGGGGCTCCGGGGAGAATGCTGGTAAGTGGAGTTGAAATGCCCATCAGCCATGATTAAATGGTGGACTGGACTCAATGGGCCGAATGGCCTTACTTCCACTCCTATGTCTTATGGTCTTATGGACTGAGGTTCAATTCCAGCCTCGGGTTCTGTCTCTGTGGAGTGCATACACTCTCTCTGTGTCTGTGTGGGTTTCCTCTGGGTGCTCCTATTTCCTTCCATGGTAAATGGCCAGACTAAATTGCCCAGAGTGTCCAGGGATGTGTAGGCTCGGTGGATTCACCCTGGGAAATGTAGGGTTATAGAGATAGGGTAGTGGGGTGGTTATGGGTGGGAAACTCTTTGTGGGCAGCACGGTGGCACAGTGATTAGCACTGCTGCCTCACAGCACCAGAGACCCGGGTTCAATTCCCGCCTCAGGTGACTGACTGTGTGGAGTTTGCATGTTCTCCCTGTGTCTGTGTGGGTTTCCTCCGGGTGCTCTGGTTTCCTCCCATAGTCCAAAGATGTGCAGGTCAGGTGAATTGGCCATGCTAAATTGCCGTAAGTGTTAGGTAAGGGGTAAATGTAGGGGTATGGGTGGGTTGCGCTTCGGCGGGTCGGTGTGGACTTGTTGGGCCGAAGGGCCTGTTTCCACACTGTAAGTAATCTAATCTTCTGAGGGGCTGCATAGACTTGATGGACTGGAGTTATAAATGCTTATAAATTGGAAGTACAGTGTTCAGGTGATGTTACCATTTACCTGTAGTCACACTTATTGTTATTTAATTAAAACCATCACTTTGACTGTAAAGTGCCCAGTCTCTAAGCGAGAAACTGAGAATGTTTTTAGAATCTGAAAACATTTCCTTGGTCAGATCACAACTGTGTACAAATAGGCACTGTATCGTAAGTAGGATATTAAATTTGGATAAGAGTACAATTTAGATTTCCCAGAATGTTATCAGGATCCCAAGGATTAAGTTATGAGAAATTAAGTAAAAAGGGTTGTTTTGTCTGGAATATTGAAGTTTAAGGATTTTGAAAGGAAGTTATTAAAATTCTTTCATAGCACATGAGCAATGCTGGCGATCAGCACCTCTAGTTGAACTGACTGTTTCATGGTCATTTCAGAGGGACAGCTAAGAGGTTTGGAGTCACATGCAGACCACATCATGATGAACAACAGATTTCCATCTTGAAGGACATTAATGAATCAGATGTTTTTTTAGAGGAGTCAACAGTAGCTTCATCACTAAGGGACCAGTTTTATGTTCCAAATACATTTACTTAATTTATAATCCATCAGCTGCTGTGGAAGGATTTGAACCCACACCTCCAGAATATTATCTTAAATTTCTGAATTCTTAATCCATTGAAATTACTACTATGCCACATCACCCCAATGGATGCAATAAAAATAAAGCTTTTTTTTCACTCTAGCAGAGTTCAAGACTAAGAGTATAATCTCAAAATATGAAACGAAGTTTGCAATTCTTCATATAAAGAATAGTAGAAGGTGGAGATCTCTTCTACAAAAAGTAGTAGATTGCAAGCTCAACTAATAATTTTACATTTGATATTCATTGGTGTTTGCTTGCCAGGGGTATGGAATAAAAGTGAATGAATGGAATTAAGAGATAGATCAGATATGTTTCACTGAAATGCAGGACAAGCTGAAGGTCGACCTTGCTTACTCCCTGTTATTCTGCGGCTATCTGTTACTTCCTGTACAATATACTGTTAGAGCAGGAGGTAAACAAAACAATATCACTCTTAGGACAAACCTTTACTGCATATTTATAGGTCTGCTCCGCTTCTAGCTTTCTCCCTGTCTGAAATGACAAAAAATAAATCAAATTAACACAAACTCAAGGAGAAGATTAAATAGGACAATAAAGTACTGCAATTTTGTGTTTCAAAAAACAAACTGTACCAAAAGACAATTTTTTTTTATCATATCCTGTCTTTAGTTAGAATTAAGATGCCATAAGAATAGATTGAAGATTATCAACAAAATACACTGTCACCAAATCATACATTCACATGCTCTTTTTGGAATAGTAAATTGATTCAATGTTCTGATGAAAAGCTCTTAAGACTGGAAGTACTCCTATTAAGGATTGACCTTCACAGATCAAGTTGTATACTGCTCATTTAAAGAACTTGTCCATTATTAATTTCCATTAATTTGACTGGAAGATTACATTTTGACAAAAAAAATTCAAGATTATCAAAATTAATCTTCAATGAATTTCTGAAAATAACAGTTCTCTCAGCTTGATATAAACTTAACATTGTGAAAGCTGGTTGAAATTAAACAGGAGCCTTGGTTAAATTCAAATATATTTTACTTTAAAACACATCTTGAATATTAAAAAATAGAGAAGGATATCAAATCAATTATTGTTTTACTTCATAAATGTTTCAGACTCAATTTGCTGTATAAACATCAAGTCAGATATGAGAACTTTAAAAAAAAAATATTTTCACCCTTCCTCTCCCAAAGGTGCCAATACACAGTCATATACTATATCAGGAATGTTGGATGACCCAGGTATGCAACGATAATTGATCATGTTTAGCTGGTGCACCTTTAGTTGGCATGCCAATATAATATAGGAAGTACATTCCTATCTTCAGTCAACATTCACAAGTACTCTTTCTAATAAGGGACCAGAAGCACAAAATGAAGAACTGAAGTATTTTCCTTCCCCAGTTCAGGGATGAGTAGGCCAAAAAACAACTATTATCATAGCAACTTTCAGTTCCTTAGGCAAGTCCACTGTGGGTAAATATTGCAATTGATTTGCATGATTAATTTCCCAAAAGAGCAAATCAATACATTTCTCAGTTGTTCTGTTTTTGGCATAGCTTGAGAGAAAAATGCTAGCCAAGACCATTGAACAAATTCTGCTCTATTTGGAATGGTACCAGAAGATAATTTACATCGAGCTGAACCAGGAGAATCTTGTTCAACATTGCACAGAAAGAACTCACTGCTGAAATGCAGCACAAGCTCATAATGCACTCAGGTGTCAGCAGGGCTCAGATCCACCAGATTACCAGACTTACACTTAATTATGATCTTGCTGCTTAAGTAAAATCAGTTCATATAACAGACGAAAGATTGAATGTGGGCTCTTGTGATGCAGTGGCAGTGTCCCTACTTTGTAAAAGGAAGCCAGAGTTCAAGTTCCACCTCTCCAGAATTGTGTAACAATGTCTTTGAACAGGTTGATTATCAAAATCAAACTCCAGAGTTTATTGGCTAGTGTTTTCATCTATTAAATTTTCAAATTCCTTCACCCACAAAAATGAGTGAATTAGCATTCGATGAGCCAGCAAACAGGTACTTATGTGTGTCACACTTTGAAATTACTTTCATTCATAAAAAATACCTTTAAGCACACCAATGTGAGATAGCCCCAGACCTCCGCATTCATGTTACACAGAATATTTGCTTCACAGAGTGCATCTTCAGCATTTGTCAGTTCATTCAGCTGAGTAGAAACACAATGAAAAATAATGGAGTTAATCCCTTGATTCTGAGAAAGGTATTCCAAAAGCACTTATCAAAGGTAATTTGCCTTAGCTGTACTTGTAATACCCGGTAATCTGTCTTTGGAGATGCTCAGTACATTCACAAATACATTAAAAAAACTATTTTCCATTTACAGTATTTTTATGAAGTTTTCTTCCTATAGAAGTCTCATGCACAATGCATTGTTCTGTGAGGAAATTAAAACACAATTTAATTTAATTTACTCCAAAGTTTTCTTTAATTACTGTTGCTTTGTGTATGAATATAGAAATTCATTTGCACACAAGGTCTAAAAGATTGACATTTCGGTTCTACATTCCGGAAGTTTCTCCATAATTCCCTCCCCCATCCTCCTCCAAAGCACTGTCTCTTAAAATCTGTCTCTTTTACCAAGTATTTGGTTAACCTGACTGTATTTGCTTCTTTGATTTAATGCCCTTTTTGGTTTGATTAGTACGTGGTGGTATTTTTCTAATATTGAGATATAAAACTCCTATCCATTATCTCTGTCCCTGCCTCCACAGATGCTGCCTGACCTGCTGAATATTTCCAGTACTGTATTTCTTGTTTACTCACTCGATAGCAGGCTATACCAACTCCCAGCCAGGACAAACAGGATGGTGCTTTCTGGGAAGCGAAAAGGTAGGTCGATTTGGCTAATTTATACTGGAAAACAATGTTAGAAACAACATTCAGATGGTTTATAAATATAAATAAAATGTAAAAATAAATAAATAACATCATGCCCAATTTCCAAAGTCTGATACAATAAAGATCTTCTTGCATCAAGCACTGATTGCACAACTTACAACTATACAAGTATTTAATATGGTCCCATTGTGCATGAGGCTTGTAAGGTTAGAGGTTACAAATCAGGGAGAGTGTGGCCCTGAGCTGGGGCAGGGCTGACTGCAGGGAGAGTACGTGGAAGCACATGAATGCGAGCATTGAGTGGAGGATCGTGAAGGAAAACTGTTTCTGGAGGTTTTGGATTTGCTGTAGTTTATGGTCAAAACATCAACTCTCCTGCTCCTCAGTTGCTGCCTGACCGGATGTGCTTTTCCAGCATCATACATTTTGACTCTGATCTCCAGCATCTGCAGTCCTCACTTTCTCCTAGAGGTTACAAATGTTGAATCAAAAGTTAAATGTTCTTTGAGGTAAAGACAATTCTTTAAAAAAAAATTTACCTAAATACTGGTTTGAGGCTTATGATTGAATGGTTGGATCAAGAGAAGGAAAGCTGAGAGTGATGCAGTCATTGCAATTAATCTTAATGCTAAAATCAGTGCATAGGTGTGGGTACTAAGAAGAATGATGTGAAGGTGCCAGTGTTGGACTGGGGTGGACAAAGTCAGAAGTCACACAACATCAGATTATAGTTCAATAAATTGATTTGAAATCACAAGCTTTTGGAGCATTGCCCCTTCATCAAGTAAAATGAGAGAGAAGCACATAGGCACACAATTTATAGGAGATCAAGGGCAGAAAGATCAAAAGATCATACAAATAGTGTGTGTGGAGGGCTGAATAATAAGTCAAAAGTGTCAGATGGGGTGAGTAAACTGTCAACAGCTGAATTACAAGCAAAGGGACAATCCAAAATCCAATTAAATGAGATAGAGAGATAATTACAAAAAAAAAATTAAAATAAGGTGGTGCTGGAGACAAACTAAATGGCACTGGAAAAACATAATAGTAATAGTTGCATGCTGAGGGTCTAACCAAAGTAATCGGTAATCCAAAACCGTACAAACTAATTACCGTAGAGAGATCATAACAATTTATCGAGGTGATGGTGTCAAAACAGGACAGTAAGGAAGATTTTACATTTACCGAACAGTGTGGTGGGGTTACATGCAGCGTGACATGAAGCCACGATCACAGTTGATGCCGTCTTAATGGGTACAGGACATGATGGGCGATTCTGCATTGTTGTGTATCTTGAACGCTGCCTTGGAGGACGGTTACCCGAAGATTGGGGCAGAATGTCCTAGACCGCTGAAGTGTTTCGCAATCGAGAGGGAACATTCCTGTCTGGCAATTGTGCAGTATCCTTTTATCTGTTGCCGTAGTGTCTGCATGGTCTCACCAATATACCATGCCTTGAGGCATCCTTGTCTGCAGCATATGAGATAAACAACATTGGCCAAGTCACATGAATATCTGCAATATACATGGTGCGTGGTATTCCCATGTGTGATGCTAGTGTCAATGTTGATGATCTGATATGTCTTTCAGAGGTTGCCATGGAAGGATTGTGTGGTGTTGTGGTTGATATTGTCCTGAAGGCTGGTAGTTTGCTGTGAACAGTGGTCTGTTTAAGATTTGGCAGTCATTTGAAGGCGAAAAGTGGAGGTGTTGGGATGATCTTGACTAGATACCCATCATCACTGATGACATGTTGAAGGCTGCTGACAACACGGCATTGCCTCTCCATTCCAGGGAAGTACTGGACAACGAACGGTAGTCTGTTGGTCGTATACTGTGTCTGTCTTTTGAGGAGGTCGTTGCGGTTTTTCACTGTGGCACATTGGAGCCAGCAATCAACAAGTTGAGCATCATATTATGTGGGGTGTCCTTCAAAATGTTTAGGTGTCCACTGCATTCCTCCTCATCTGAGCAGATCCTGTAGGAGATGGCTTCTTTAGTATGTTTAGGGTTGAACCTAGAGAAGAGCAGCATGGGCTTGCGGTAGAGCGAGGTACTAAGCTGTCTGTCCGTGCTGGAGATTGGGAAATGGAGATTCAGACATGCAGAACAGTAGTGGAGACCAAACCTGTACCCCAATATGCCAGCATCTCCATGCTAAAGCATAAGCAAGACTTCTTTGCTTGCAGGATCACCTACGAATGCTATACACCAGATAGCTCAATGGCATTTTCTTCCTTTGGACTCATGGCAAGGAATCACTGAGATGACTACATAGTGATATCAGCAAGTTTTGTCCCACCATCAGGCTTACCATGATCTTTTGATCTCTCTGTTTTTGATCTCTCTGCCAAAACAATTGTGTGTCTGTGTGCTTCTCTCTCACTTCATCTGACAAAGAGGCTATGCTCCAAAATCTTGTGATTTCAAATTATCCTGTTGAACTATAACCAAGTGTCATGTGATTTCTCACGAAGAGGGAAATAGTCAAAAACTCACCGAACACATTGGCAGGAGGAGGCAGACACTGTCAGGCTCCAATAAGGTGATATAACTAATTATGGTGTAAGTTCAGTTGTAATTATGTCTAAAACTTCACACGTAGGGGTAGACAGACATTCAATATGACTGTTGAAGGTTATTCAATAGTACTTAGAGAAATAACTCCACAGATCCCATCACCAAATCACCCTTTATTTACACTTGGAAAGTCCTTGACACTGATCCAGCTCCCTCAGAGCCGGCTGTCAAAGTGAGCATAGCCACTGACACTCCTGTTTATTTCTATCAGCCAGGGCTCCCTGTTTGGACCAAATTAACAGCCCCAATCAGGGAACTAACATTCTGTGAGATCTATCTGGCTGACCACATTACAATCATGAAACTCAGGATACCATATAGTATTATCCAGATGCTGAATGAATCAAATACAGTAAATTTAGCTTTAAACGGTGCCTTATGAACCCGCATTCTTGGTAAACAAGCAAAAATGATATACTTCAAATGCTGGAACTTAAATGTATTATCACAATCACCACGATGTACAAGTAGTCAGTTGAGGGTGTGAGTGAGAAGGCTCTCTGCTGATAAATTTTATTTAAGGCAAAATTGCATTATTAAAGTGATTTAGGCTATAAATAAAGTATATCAGTGATGAGTACATCTGCTGCATTGTGTCTCTATTATTTAGTGCTTGCTTTTACATTGATTATGAGGATTTCATGCTCAACCAGAATATTTGATTAACTGGTACACTTCTGCTCCCATAGGTGACAATTAATAAAAAGTTTGTTGTACAATATATTTTCTTAAACATCAGTCAAAATTCTTTTGTCGATATCCAATTAGTGGGTTGGAGATGAACAGCAAGAACGTTGTTTTTAGCAAGAAAACGCAATTGGGTTTGAAATTAAGAACTGAAAGAAATTATTTACTTTCACATAGATCCTGACTGTTGTTCTTACGTGATATGAAAAGTCCTGAGTTTTACATCTATATAAGTTAAACTGTTGCAAAAAGCCTACTATATTAGAACTCAATTTATGAACTTTTATGTGAGAGGCAGACATGACTGGTAACTGCACATTTTACAAAATGCAGTTTCCCAAAGATATTGGCTAACGTATGTATTTTCAATGCATTTTGAATCATTGTTGAAATCTATCTCACTCATACCAACATGTGATAGATATTTTCTTGTGTTGCTGTCAAATACTTTACAGCAGATTAGATTTTATAAATTACCACACTAGCATTACAAATGTAATCCTCATGCAATGTCATAAGTAAGATCAATGTTAGTTTAGATCTGCTATTTGTATATAAAACAGATAAAAGCTTGAGTGTGAGTCGCTAAAATAAAATAGTATCTTCCTATGATCAAATTACAGTAATATGTAAATAATAAAAATGTTAATTCAAATGCATATACATTTCCTGTGAAATTGAAATAAATTGTCCTTACTGATTGAATCTTTTCCTCCTGCAAGTAGATGGAGCCTAGTCTCAGGCAGATGGAATGCATGTCAAGTGCATCATTCACATAACACAAAGCACGTTCATAATATTCCTTAGCCTTGTTATAGTTTTCTTTTATATAGCTTAGATGTCCCAGTAAAGCCCACAGGTCTGGATTCTGTAACATCAAAGTTGTCAGAGAATTTGACATTTAGCTTCCGATGCAAAAGAATAAAAAAATTATTATTGGAAAAATTGGATTTCCATGAAATATACATTTAAAGAACAGGGAATACAAGTTATTTCCAGTTATTAACAACAATCATAGGCCTGGACTTTACAGAAGTAATAATGGTAAAAAATGTCTGTGTTATTCACCATTACTTCTCGGAAACTGATGGCAACTTCTGGAGTAAATACTTACACGATTTAAAGCAGACATTCAGAAATTTTATGAAATTTTCAGAAATCATCACTGACAGTTATCTCCATAGGTGCTGAAGGCCCCCAAGAGTAGAATTGAGAAGAAATTACAGGACTGACAAGAATTTGCCCTTCTGCAACTATTAGTCTGATTTTAAAAATCCTTGGAAAAGTAAAACTGGATTTTCATTAGTGTACTATGTTCATAGGTATGGCTAAACAGTATGAACGGTCCTGGAAAGCGGATTTTATATTTATGGAATGGCAATATTTTTCATTGTGATAAACAACATATTGTAAAATATTTCATAATATTTGTGTCTAATATGAACAGAATAGACCAATCGAGCTTTGAGAAGATTTGTAACTCAGGTTGAGGTTCTGGATGTAGGTTTGCTTGCTGAGCTGGAAGGTTTGTTTTCAGATGTTTCATCACCATACTGGTAACATCATCAGTGAGCCTCTGGATGAAGCACTGGTGGCATAGCCTGCTTTCTATTGTGTGTTTGGATTTCCTTGGGTTGGTGATGCCATTTCCTGTGGTGACATCATTTCCTCTGGTGATGTTATTTCCTGTTCTTTATCTCAGGGGATGGTAAATAGGATCCAAGTCAATGTGGTTGTTGATAGAGTTCCAGTTGGAATGCCATGCTTCTAGGAATTCTCCTGTGCGTCTCTATTTGGCTTGACCTAGGATGGATGTTTTGTCCCAGTCGAAGTGGTGACCTTCCTCATCCATATGTAAGGATACTTGTGAGAGTGGGTCATGTCTCTTTGTGGCTAGTTGATGTTCACGTATCATGGTGGCTAGTTTTCTGGCTGTTTGTCCAATGTAGTGTTTGTTACAGTTCTTGCAAGATATTTTGTAAATGACATTAGTTTTGCTTGTTGTCTGTATAGGGTCCTTCAAGTTTATTAGTTGCTGTTTTAGTGTGTTAGTGGGTTTGTGGGCAACATGATGTCAAGGGGTCTCAGTTGTCTGGCAGTCGTTGCCAAGATGTCTTTGATGTAGGGGAGAGTGGCTAGGGTTTCTGGACGTGTTTTGTCTGCTTGTTTGTGTTTATTGCTGAGAAATCGGCAGACTGTATTCATTAGGCACCTGTTCTGTTTGAATACACTGAATAGGTGATTGTCCTCTGCTCTTCGTAGTTCTTCTGTGCTGCAGTGTGTGGTGGCTCATTGAAGTAATGTTCTAATGCAACTTCGTTCGTGGGTGTTGGGATGATTGCTTCTGTAGTTCAATATTTGGTCCATGTGTGTTGTTTTTCTGTAGACGCTGGTTTGAAGTTCCTCATTGGCTGTTTGCTCTGCTGTGACATCTAGGTATGGAAGTTTGTTGTTGTTTTCCTCTTCTTTAGTGAATTTTATGCCAGTAAGGGTACCATTGATGGTCTTGAAGTTTCCTCTAATTTGTTTCGTTTAGTGACGACAAAGGTGTCATCCACATAGTGGATCCAAAGTTTGGTTTGGATGGTTGGCAGAGCTGTTTGTTAGAGTCTCTGCATTACTGCCTCTGCTAAGAACCCTGATATCGGAGATCCCATGGGTGTTCCGCTGGTTTGCTGTAGGTTTTGTTATTGAAGGTGAAGTGGGTGGTAAGGCATAGATCCACTTGCTTGACAACATTGTTCTTGCTGATGAAGTTGATGATGTTTGGTGTATGTGTCTTTGGTTCTTCTAATAGTGTAGTCAGTGTTTCCTTGGCCAGGTTAATGTTGATGGATGTGAACAGGGCTGTTACATCAAAGGAGACCATTATTTCATTCTCTTCCATCTTGGTGTCTTTGATGGTCTTCAGGAATTCTTGGGTGGACTGGATGGAGTGGTGTGAGTCTTCTACTCAGTGTTTTTGTTTTTGGTGTAGCTCCTTGACCTATCTGTAAGTTGGTGTTCCAGATAGCGAGGCTATGGACCGAGGAAGGCCATAGTGAATTTTGGGGTAATCCATAGAAGCATGGTGTGTTGGATCCATCTAGTTTCATTTTCTTGAAGTTGGTCTTGCGTATTTCTCCAGATTTCTAAAGTGTTTTGCGTAGGGCTGTGATTCGGTTCTCTAGTTGTGGCGTCAGGTCTATTGCCACTTGTTGGTAAGTGTTGGTATCTGCAAGTAGTGCGTTCGTTTTCTCAATGTAATCTCTTTAATTTAAAATGACTGTCAAGCATCCTTTGTCTGCAGGTAGGATAACAATGTTTTTATCTTCTTTTAGTCTTTCTAGTGCTTTCCTTTCTTGTGAATTGAATGTGCTTCTTTCCTTTTTCTTGCTTAATGTTGGTGCGACTGTCTGTTTGATGGGTTGCTGGGTTCCTTCTGTGAGTTGGTTGTCTTTCAGAGTTGTGTCTAATGCTGCTAAGAACTATTTTTTGTCTGCATCCTGGAAGTTGTAATTTAATCCTCTTACTAAAACGGCTTTTTCAGTGTCTGTTACGGGTCAGTCCGGTAAGTATTTAATTCATGCTTCTATGTTGTCTGTGTTGTTATTTTGTGTAAGTTGGTCATTTTTTCTGCAGGTCTAGTTTATAATTTTCTGTGTTTGTCACTGTCTAATGTCCATGGCTTGTTGTACTGTATCTGTTAAATCATGGTCTGTTGCATTAGTGAATAAAGATTTTTGGCACAAAACCTCCCTATGCAGTATATTCAAAAAGAATGGTACCCAATGAACACAGTCCACCAATTTCTCAGCAACAAACCCAAACAAGCAGACAATACACATCCAGAAACCCGAGCCACACTCTCCTACATCAAAGACATCTTGGAAATGACTGCCAGACTACTCAGACCTCTTGGCATCATGGTATCCCACAAACACACTAAAACAGCAAATAATGAACTTGAAGGACCCTATCCAGACAACAAGCAAAACTAATGTCATTTACAAAATACCTTGCAAGGACTGTAACAAACACTACATTGGATAAACACGCAGAAAACTAGCCACCAGGTTACATGAACTCAACTAGCCACAAGAAGACTTGACCCTCTCTCACTAGTATCCTTACATACAGATGAGGAAGGACACTACCTCAACTGGGACAACACATCCATCCTAGGACAAGCCAAACAGAGATACACACTAGAATTCCTAGAAGCTTTCCAACCGGAACTCTATCAACAAACACATTGACTTGAATCCCATTTACCACCCCCTGAGAAAAAGAACAGGAAATAACATCACCAGAGGAAATGATGTCACCATTGGAAATGGCATCACCAACCCAAGGAAACCCAAACACATAAATAGAAAGTGGGATATACTACCAGTGCTTCATCCGGAGGCTCACTGATGATGTTACCTAGTATGGTGACGAAACGTCTGAAAATGAACCTACATCCAGAACCATAGACCAATCTTTATTTTATTCATCATAGAATGATTATTTTTTAAAAAGGTGAAAGGTAACAGAGTCTTTTAGCATCCTTGTTTACTGTCCGTGAGTCTACTTCAGTGAATGGCTACTTAACCTATTTGGTGACATTACTTTTGATGCCCTGGATCATTTTAAGGATAATGCAAGAGGCTAAGAGAGTGGGAAACCTACAGTAAATAATATTCGCTGAGAAAAAGAATGATAGAAACTGAAGAGATTAAAATCTGACAGATCCCCAAGATTTGACGATCTGCATTCCAGTGGATGAGCTGATTCCAATTTTTCCAAAATTCTCTAGATTCTAAAATAATCCTGGCAGATTGTAAATCAATGGATGGAATTCCATGACTCAACAAAGGATGGAGAGAGGAAAAATGGAACTACAGGCCAGTTTTTGGCATCAGGTTGAAACTAATAATGGGAAAGGAGAGAGTTGTGACACAGATTGCTGCGTATTTGTGTCAGAAACATTTCAACAAAGTAATTGAATTTAATTTAATTGAATTTATTGTCACATGTACAGAAATACAGTGAAAAGCTTTGTCTTGCGAGCAATACAGGAAGATCACATCGTTAATTAGCATACCTAAGTAAGTAATAGGTAAACAGCGGCAAAACAAAAACACAGGTACAGGCGGATGCCACATGTTTGTGAGTCCATTCAGTATTCTAATAACAGTCGGGTAGAAACTATTTCGAAACCAGCTGGTGTGTGTGTTCAAGCTTCTGTACCTTCTCCCCAATGGTAGATATTGTAGAAAAGCATTGTCAGGGTGGGATGTATCTTTGAAAATGGCGGCCTTTCCTTGACACTGGGCCTGGTAGATGGATTCTACAGATGGGAGGTTGGCCTTTATGATTGTCCGAGCCGAGTCCACCACTCTCTGTAACTACCTCTGATCTTAAATGGTACAGTTGCCATACCAGGTAGTAATACATCCAGACAAAATGCTCTCGATGGTGCACTTATAAAAGTTGGCAAGGGTATTCACCATCATGCCAAATTTTCTCAGCTGCCTAAGGAAGAAGAGATGCTGTTGGGTCTTTGTAACTAGTGTGTCCACATGAAGAGTCCAAGAAAGCATGTTGTTGATGACCACTCCCATGAGCTTGACAATCTCTACCCGCTCCACCTCTGTGCTGTTAATGTGTAGGGGGGCTTGAGTACATCCTGCTGAAAGTCAATAATGAATTCCTTGGTGTTGCCGACATTGAGAGCTAGGTTGTCCTCAGTGCACCATCTTTCCAGGTCTTCCACCTCTCGTCTATTGTCTGTTTCGTCGCCATCTGAGATTTGACCGACTGTGGTGGTGTCAAGAGCAAACTTGTAAATTGCATTAGTCTGGTATTTGGCGACACAGTCATGGGTATACAGCGAATTCAGTAGGGAGCTGAGTACGCACCCCTGGGTGGGGCACCAATATTGAGTGTTAGTGAGGATGAAATATTGTCCCTAATCTTCACTGATTGTGGTCTGTGGGTCAGGAAACTGAGAATCCAGTTGCAGAGAGTCGGGCTCAGTCCAAGATCACTAAGTTTAGTAATCAGTCTCATGGGGACAATAGTGTTGAAGGCTGAACTGTAATCAGTGAGTATTATTCTTATGTAGCTGTTCTTAGTGTCAAGATGTTCTAGGGAGGACTAAAGGGCAATTGATATGGCATCTGACATGGATCTGTTGGTTCGGTAGGCACATTGGAGTGGGTAAAGAGTAGTGGGAAGGCTGGAGTTGATTAATGCCATGACCAGCCCTTCAAAGCACTTCATGACCACCGACATTAGGGCCACTGGTCGGTCAGCATTGAGACATGCTGCATGAGCCTTCTTAGGCACTGGGATGATGTTGGCCCTGTTGAAACAGGCAGGGACTGTGGCCTGCTGCAGGGAGAGGCCGAAGATGTCTGAGAAAACCTCTGCCACTTGGTCTTTGCATGCTCATCTTCGAGACTATATGAATAATAAAGTCCCCATGATTGTCACGTTCTTTGTTACTAGATCCATTCATTTCATGTTTAATGCTATAGAAGTACAGAGCAGATGTAGAACAGTAGATTTTAAGCTCCTCCCATTAGAGTTTATGACTGTCTTTTTAGTACATAAAACATAGAAAAGTACAGCACAGAACACACCCTGTGACCCATGATGTTGTGCCAAGGATGAATCCTAATCTAAAATAAAATAACCCAACCTATGCACCCCTCAATTCACTTCTGTCCATGTGCATGTCCAGCAGTCGCTTAAATGTCCCTAATGACTCTGCTTCCACCACCACCACTAACAACGCATTCCATGTGTTCACAACTCTCTGCGTAAAGAACCTACCTCTGACGTTTCCTCTATACCTTCATCCTCACACCTTAAAACTATGATCCCTCGTGGCAGTCCATCCTGCCCTGGGAAAAAGTCTCTGGCTATCGACTCTATCTGTGTCTGTCATTATCTCATATACCTCGATTAGATCACCTCTCTTCCTCCTTCTCTTCAGAGAGAAAAGTCCAAGCTCAGTCAAACTCTTTTCATAAGACAAGCCCACCAGTTCAGTCAGCATCCTAGTAAACCTTTTTTGCACCCTCTCCAAAGCCTCCGTATCTTTCCTATAATCGGGCGACCAGAACTGGACACAATATTCCAAGTGTGGTCTCACCAGGGTTTTGTAGAACTGCAGCGAAACCTCGCGGCTTTTAAACTTGATCTCCCTAGTAATGAAACCCAAAACACCATATGCTTTCTTAACAATTCTATCCACTTGGGTGGCAACTTTGGGGGACCTATGCGCTTGAACACTAAGATCCCGCTGTTCCTCCACACTGCCAAGAATCCTGTCTTTAATCTTATATTCAGCATTCAAGTTCGACCTTCCAAAATGCATCACTTTGCCTTTATCCAGGTTGAGCTCCATCTACCATTTCTCAGCCCCCACCTCTGCATCCTGTCAATGTCACACTGCAGCCTGCAACAGCCTTCGACCTTTGTGTCATCGACAAATTTACTAACCCACCCCTCAACCTCCTCTTCCAAGTCATTTATAAAAACTATCAACAGCAGAGGCCCAAGAACAGAGCCCTCCAGGACACCACTCACCAGTGACCTCCAAGCAGAATACTTCCCATCTACAACCATTCTCTGCCTTCTGTCAGCCAACCAATTTTGAATTCAGAAAGCCAAATCTCTCTGTATCCCATACCTCCTGACCTTATGATATGAGCTTTTCATAGGGAACCTTATCAAATGCCTTGCTGAAGTCCACATATACCACATCCACTGCCCAACCTTCGTCAACCTGTCTAGTCACCTTCTTTGAGGATTTCAATAAGATTTCTTTGAGGAGCACCTGCCCCTCACAAAGCCATGCTGATTGCTTTTAATCAAACTATGCTTTTCCAAATAGTCATAAACCTATCCCTCAGAATTCTTTCCAAAACCTCACTGACCACCGACCTAAGGCTGATGTAAGACGCAAGTGTTTCTGAATTTCCATCCATGATACTGTGTTCTGATCCCTCTGAGACAAGATTTTCCTAGTATAATCAGTCATTACTGTCAGGCAATTCCTCCTTTTCCATTCTGTCTGTTTTTTTTGCAAAACATGGCATACTCTGAAATATTTATTTCCCAACCTCATCATCCAGTAATTAATTGTATCTCTCTCTCTCTCTCAATTAGAAATTAGATCCAAATCATTTCTCTCTATTTGTGTCAGTCGTTCATTGATCTCATTGTGAATGTTTTATGCATTCAAATAAAGAGCACTTCATTTTAAGTATGTTATTACCAATATTTGCATAAATAATACAGTTGCCAGATTGCCACAGTGAGGCCTGAAGTTTCAGCTATCGTGATTGTGCTCACAATTTGGTTGGGTATGTGTGGTCAGAATGTTAAATTGAGCACTGGAACCAAAGTGAATGACTGGAAGACCACTGCCATTCCTGAACCATGTTTTGGCTTCAAAGGGGTGTTGTTGAGGAGCTCAACTGTTGACTATACTGTGTTCAATAGACCTAAATCAGCCATGCACTGCTTGCAAGGTGGCACTCATCAAAACATCAGATGATCAACTTCTAAAATACAGGAATCCAGATGCAGAAGCAAACCAGTAAAAAAGTAGTACACTGGCAGTTTCCTGAAAACTGTGCACAAAACTCTTCCCACCTTGAATTTTGCTTTAACATTTGTCACAAATTAAAATGTTCATTAAAAAGATAATCAATGGTTAATGGAAGGAGAAGGTTTATTGGCCAATTTATAGTTGTTTATACTGTTAGAAGTAGCATCAGAAATAAAGCAAGCTAATTGGAAGCACAGATGCAGCTTACAGGGTTTGGTGTGGTATCCATCTATCAGATCTCCCTCTGAATTACATAGCTTCATGCATGTGCTACAGACAGTTCATGCTTCATGTACTTATGCTGAGAAATTCTGCAAATGCTGTTCCAAACCTACTCAATATAAACATTCCTAAGAGAGTCAAAAAGTGCGGCACTGGAAAAGCACAGCAAGTCAGGCAGCATCCAAGGAGCAGGAGGATCAAAGTTTCGTACATAAAACCTTCATCAGGAATGCGGGGCAGGGGGCTGAGAGATAAATAGGAGGTGGGTGTGGGGATGGGGGGAAGATAGCTGGGAGGGCAATGGGTGGATGCAGATGGGGGGTAATTGTGATTGGTCAGTGGGGAGGGTGGAGCAAATAGGTGGGAAGGAAGATGGACAGGTAGGATAGGTTAAGAGGGTGGCACCATGTTGGAGGTTTGGATCTGGGATGAGGTTGGAGGAGGGGAGATTTGGAAACTGGTGAAGTCGATGTTGGTGCCATGTGGTTGAAGAGTCACTAGGCAGAAGATGAGGCGTTCTTCCTCAAGTTGTCAGGTAGCTTGGATTCGGCAGTGGAAGAGGCCCAGGACTTGCATGTCATTGGGGGAGTGAGGTCCCACTGCCCTGTGGCTGCCCATTTCAACTCCTCCTCTCACTCACCAAGGACATGCAAGTCCTGGGCCTCCTCCATTGCCAAATCCAAGCCAACCAACAACTGGGGGAGTGCCTCATTTTAAGACAATAGACAATAGGTGCAGGAGTAGGCCATTCTGCCCTTCGAGCCTGCACCACCATTCATTATGATCATGGCTGATTATCCTCAATCAGTATCCTGTTCCTGCCTTATCTCCATAACCTTTGATTCCACTATCCTTGAGAGCTCTATCCAACTCTTTCTTAAACGAATCCAGAGACTGGGCCTCCACTGCCTTCTGGGGCAGAGCATTCTGCATGCTTACCTTCATTGACTGGTGTACAAGAACACCCAGATCTCTTTGTACTGCCCCTTTACCTAACTTGACTCCACTTACGTAGTAATCTGCCTTCCTGTTCTTGCCACCAAAGTGGATAACCATACATTTATCCACATTAAAGTGCATCTGCCATGCATCTGTCCACTCACCTAACCTGTCCAGGTCACCCTGTAATTTCCTAACATCCTCCTCACATTTCACCCTGCCACCCAGCTTTGTATCATCAGCAAATTTGCTAATGTTACTATTAATACCATCTTCTATATCATTAATATATATTGTAAAAAGCTGCGGTCCCAGCATTGATCCCTGCGGTACCCCACTGGTCACTGCCTGCCATTCCAAAAGGGAGCTGTTTATTCTGTCAGCCAACCAATTTTCAATCCAAGTCAGTACTATGCGCCCTAATCTTGCTCACTAACCTCCTATGTGGGACTTTATCAAAGGCTTTCTGAAAGTTTAGGTACACTACATCCACTGGATCTCCCTTGTCCATCTTCAGAGTTAGATGTTCAAAAAATTCTAGAAGATTAGTCAAGCATGATTTCCCCTTCATAAATCCATGCTGACTCTGACCTATCCTGTTACTGCTATCCAGATGTGTTGTAATTTCATCCTTTATAATTGACTCCAGCATCTTTCCCACCACTGAGGTCAGACTAACTGGTCTATAATTTCCTGCTTTCTCTCTCGCTCCTTTCTTAAAAAGTGGTACAACATTAGCCACCCTCCAATCTGCAGGAACTGATCCTGAATCTATCTAACTCTGGAAAATAATCACCAACGCATCCACGATTTCTAGAGCCACCTCCTTTAGTACCCTGGGATGTAGACCATCAGGCCCTGGGGTCTTAACAGCCTTCAGACCTAACAGTCTCTCCAACACCAATTCCTGGCAAATACAAATTCCCTTCAGTTCAGGTCCTTCAGCCACTGTTACCTCTGGGAGCTTGCTTGTGTCTTCCCCAGTGAACACAGATCTGAAGTACCAATTCAACTCTTCTGCCATTTCATTGTTCCCCGTAAAATATTCCCCTGTTTCTGTCTTCAAGGGCCCAATTTTAGTCTTAACCATTTTTTTCCCTTTCACATACCTAAAAAAGCTTTTACTGTCCTCCTTTATATTTTTGGCCAGTTTACCTTCGTACCTCATTTTTTCTCTGCGAATTTCCTTCTTAGTAATCCTCTGTTGCTCTTTAAAAGCTTCCCAGTCCTCCGCTTTGGGACCCTTCAACCACAGGGCATTAACATCGACTTCACCAGTTTCCAAATCTCCCCTCCCCCCACCTCATCCCAGATCCAACCCTCCAACTCAGCACCGCCCTCCTGACCTGTCCTACCTGGCAACCTTCCTTCCCATATATTGGCTCTACACTCCCCACTGAGCTCTCAGAAGTATCCCTCATCTGCAAACACCCATTGCCCTCCCAGCTACCTGCCCCCCAGCCTCACACCCACCCTCCTATTTATCTCTCAGCACCCCCCCCCACCCCTCCCCAATTCCTGATGAAGGGCTTATGACCAAAATTTCAACCCTCCTGCTCCTCAGATGCTGCCTGACCTGCTGTACATTTCCAGCACCACACTTTTCAACTCTGAATCTCCACCATTTGCAGTCCTCACTTTCTCCTAACAGAGTCGTAGTCATACAGCACAGAAACAGACCTTCTGTCCAACTCGTCCATGTCAACCAAGTTTTCCAAACTGAACTAGTCCCTTTTTGCCTGCATTTGGACTATATCTCTAAACCTTTTCTGTTCATGTGCCTGTCCAAATGTCTTTTAAATCTTGTAACTGTATCGGCATCTACCACTTTTTCTGACAGATCATTCCACATACGATCCACCCTCTTTAAGTTTTCTTTTGAGTTTGATAACGATTTTCTTTGCAACTTACAAAACAATTTATTATGGAATCTGACAATATACTTAAAATGCTGCCATTCTCAGTGCAGTTTTTTGTTGGATCCTCCCTTCTCCCTGTGTTTAGAAACAATGCAGCTGAAGTAGCCTCTCAGCTGGCAAATCATGAGGAAGAGGAACAGAAGTGACAATATGCTCTGATGGACATTGCGATGACAGAATTCATCAGGAATGCAGGAATGTAAGCTCCATTCAGGAAGATTGTTGGGCATAAATTTCAGTGTGGTTTAGCTTCAGTGGGTTCTAGGAAATTTCTAGAATAATTTATCCAACAATTGAACCAGGTCTCCGTTCTCCTGAACTTACAGACTGAACTAATCTGTCTTTTCACTTACTTGATGGTCAATTCGACCTGCTTCCGCAAGAGACTCCTCTGCTTTTGCAAACTCCTCCTGAAGCATGTAAAGCCGGGCCAGAATCACATGATATTCACAACTTAGTCCATTTTCACCTAAAAGCATCTCATGTGCCAAGGCTCTTGTTGCAAACTAATAGTAAAAATAGAAAAAAGATACATTTTATTGATTAACAATGGCTAAACATGTGGTGACCTACCAGAGTTATGCGAGCTTGTTATAAAGAAAAACAGAAACAAAGAACAAGTAAAATTTAATGCTTGTATTGAAAAACATGCTATAAATGTTAGCATGTTGAAATTTACAGTGTATATATACACACACAATGTTGTTAATTAGCTGGAATATTGTGCTAAGTTAAAGATCCTAGGCTTGCACTTCTCTGAGGCTTTGGAAAAGGCCAAACAATAAAGTTATTACTTGCCATGAAGGCTAGACTCTGACAAAACATTGGTTGAAAAATAAATAAAAACTGACAAAGAAATCAAAAATACAATAATTAAAATATGAGACAGGCAAGTGGATGAATAAAGAAAAAATACACTGGACTGAATTTTTCCAGGGGTTCAACACCGTTATCTGGTTTGACAATCTTCGGTTTCTTACAACTGCTTCATTCTTATTTAAACAACATTATGATCCAAGTTAGTCAGAGCCCAGAGTGAAACCTGCTTTGGTAGACCCTTGTTCTTTCTTTTTTAATCATGGAGGTCAGTTGCTGAACAAATCCACACAAGTTTTAAGTGTACTTTTAACATAAAGAATAAAGCACATATTAGATAGACACAAACTATATTACACTAAATTACAAAAAAGAAAGATTTGATATGAATATAATGAAATAATTTAAACTCTCCAGCAATATTCTCTCAAATAATAAACACCAAAGGATCACCACTATCTCCAAACTAAGGCTACTTGCTCAGCTTAGCACAGCTGCAACAGTTCCCTTCTAGCGCGTTCTCTAGATACTGTACTTTCTGTTCAGCTAATTATTCCCCGGGACACCAGAAACAAACAAGTTAAATTCACTATCATTTCAAATTCACCACAAATACATAAGCTCTCTAACTTCAGTTTTCAGTAGTCTTGCAAAATTTCTTAGTCAGGAGTTTGATATTCCTACCTTCACTCTCTGACATACGCACATACTGATCAACCTCCCTGTACCCCTTTGGTCAGCCAAAAGCATAGTTCTTTTTTCTAACTTTTTAAAAAAGATACTAAACACTAAACCCAGTCTCTTTATTTCAAGGTCTGTAAAATCTCAATAAAAGAAATTCTTGTATACAAACAGCCCTTCAGATGTCCTGGTACGCCCACAAAAGTAACTGCAAAAATCAAATTAACCATGCCATCCCCGTCTTAGCAAAAAATACTAAATATAAACTAAACTTGGATTATTTATTGTTCCTAACACCAACTGTGTGGTTATTTCAACTTTACATAACTATATAGGTTTGGTTTCTGCTTATTAGAATAAGATACTTGAAAAGAGTTTCTCTGAATCTTAATATTGATAGTATTGTCATACACTGGGATCAATCTGTGTTCTGGAATTACCAATTTTGAAAGTTCAATAGGTAGCAAAGGGGCAACATTTTTAATGCATATAGATGTCTAAAAATAAGTACTGTAAAAAAACCTACCAGTTATGAAGTGTTGCACACAGATTGCTCTCAAATATTTACTGGTTTGGCTATTCCCACTGAGAAGTTAACCTGTTCCTATTTCCAAAATGTGATTAGGTGCTACATAAATCCAAGTCTTTTTTTAAAGTAAGACCTTTAGGCTAACCTGCAAAGCGTAAACATCCAAAAGAAACTTTGCTGCTTCCATGTAGATACTTCTTGTACATACAGGAATGGTCTCTCTTGGAGGGGGTTCAGGAACAGGAAGAGCAGGCACTGGCTCCTCCGGCTGCACGGCTATTGCACTCTCAATAACCTCAAAGGCCTTTGGTATTTCTTCAAAAGACAGAACATGTGCAATAGTCTGACATTCTGTAGCTTGGCTTAACTTTTTGATATAAACCTAAAGCAACATCAGTTAATTATAACATTAGTTAAATTAGTAAAATCATCAGTTTGTGCATTTGCAAAGATTGACTCAACCGCACAAGTAAATTCAGGGAATTCAGATAAGCCTGTTAATTTGTTTATTTGGGTTCTGGTGGAATGGATTATGGGATATCCACAATTCTTATAGCATCTTTATTAATCCCTATCTCCCCATAATTTATCTCAACACACTTATGTTAGTTAGCAGTGTGCATGATTTTCTCAACTGAGTAGGAATCTAGGAATAAGGTTTCCAGTGGGTGAATCCTTCCAATTTGAGTACTCATCCCTTGGCTATAGTTATTATCTCCTGTTGTTCAGCCAAATTCCTAATCAAATCAATAATTTGCTTTAAATTCCTTGCGCTTCAAACCTAGCTAATGATATTTCATGAGCAAATCCACATACCTAACATCATAGATATTCCCCAGTCCACCTCTTCAACCTCCTCATCCAAAGGTGTAATCAGGCTTTTAAGACACGACTTGCCAATAAATCCATTTACCAAAAAAAAGGGTTGTAATGTGGTATATCAGATTTCTAACATCAGGTTATTGATCCAGGATCCTGAGGGAAACCTAAACTTAAATCAGTGAGGCTGTGTTTGTAATTAGCAGGCACAGCACAAAAACTGTTTTGTAATGGGTTTTTACTGCTTGCACCAAAACCCCAATGCCTGGAGTACGACCACCAATGTCTTCTTGACAGCACTAGTTCTCAAGTTTACAAGTTGGAAAAGTTGTTTTAACTGGAGGAATCACTATGACCAGGAAAAATATACAGACACCCTATGGTGGTAGGAATTGGAAGAGATAAAAAAAAATCAGAAAAGACACCTGGAGCTTTGAAAAAAAATCTGAGCCATAATAGGTCATCAGCAGCAGTCATGGGAAAAGAAACAACTTCCATCGTCATGAGGCATTGTTGACATGTGGCAACATCACATTGAGCACAGTGTCCCACAATCAAATTTAACCCTCCTTGAACCTAAAAGAAAATCAGAGCATTTAACAAAGTTTTTTTGTTGGTTGCAACAGGATTGGCAGGACTTGAATTTCATTGAGGGATTTGACATGAGCAGCAAGTATTAGCCCAAGTGCATTGGACACAAGCAGAGGCTCTGATTGGGTCTCATGATTTGTTTCTAAGGTTGGCTGCAGATGTTCTCAGATTTCTATAAATAACCATGACTGGATGTTTAAATAATAGAACCTTAACACACAAGTATTCATTCTTGGGTATGTTCATACAGCAGGGAGTTTGAGATCCCAGTGTGGAGAGGCAGCAGACTATTACTTGTGCAAATAATTTAAATTCCATGGCACATTTCAGGTACAGACTTTTCCCAAGGGTGTCATTTTTCTCTATCTCGAGGTCGCATGAGATGTGGTGAGAAGTGGCAATAATTGAGCAAATTGGCCCTCAAGAAACACTACCTCTTCTTGCCATCTCACTATTTAGATTCTGCCCTAGAAGGTCCCTGGTTGAGTATCTCAACCTTCCATTAAATAAGACTTTAAGTGGCGAATAAATAGCTATTTAAGGGACTCAATTTGCCACTTTCCAGATTACATTCCTTGGCAAGCAAGAATAGTGTCCGATTTCCCAACTGGGAAACCAGGGCAAACTGCTTGTTGGTTTGGGGAGGATTCTCCAATTGCCCCAGTTGGGGGCGGGGGGGGGGGAAACAATTGGAAATACAAGTGGGGGTGGGGGAAATTTGGGTACAAAGTTGGATGCTCCAAAAGCTAGACTTCTACTCTGCCTTTAATCCCTCTCCCATGATCCATACTGTGTGAGAAGAGTGTAACAATTTCTTCCCTTCTCACCGCATGATTCCCTGAGGAGTAAGCCTTAACTCGCAGGCGTTAGGACTAGGAAAGTGCTGGTCTGTCATTGACTGACAACTTCTAGCAATTAGGGACTAGGGACAAGGCCTGTGATTCAACAAGAAATTCACCCACCTTGCCTGCAGCTCTTAACAAGATTCTGTGAATTATTCTAGCAGTGGGGTAGTGTGACAGTCGCCACCTTACACAATCATCCCACGCCTTGAGAAAAAAAAGGGAAGATCGTGCCCTAAATGTTGAAAGTTGCTATTTCTCTAATATGAAGATTATCTGTGCTATGATATAGCACTACTTACATATTTTACAACTAAACTATAACTAAAAAAACCTGGTAGTTTTTGTTAAACATAACAGCTAAGTGGATGGAAAAAAAATCAGAATTCATGTTTACCTACAAACTGTAAGATGTGTTTGCTAACCAAAAAATATGTTTTCCCACCCAATTCAGAAGAAATTCATGTACAGCTGTGTAATGTACTCATCACAATGCCTGCTTTCTTGCAGGCATTCTGTGGATATGTACATGAATACAACTTCAATAAAATGCCTGTTTATTTGGTATATGTGCAATCATTAAACATTTCAGTTGAATGTTTTTATAACATCTTGCAAAAGCTGGAGTGCCAGGTCTTGTGTGATTCTAAAATAATTTACAAATATTATTTGAGCTGCTGGACTATATGGCCATTTGGTGCAGGATACTAATAAAAGTGGAATGTGTTCTTTGGTGCAAGCAATTTGTTTCCATATGTGACTTTCTGGGAACATTTGACTTTACACTATATATACTTGTTCTTATTGCACTTATATTTAAACATTCTGCATAGTTTTTGTATTTTGCACATACTAAAGATAACAGTTGTAATATTTAAAATTTTTAATGGCTGCTCATCTTGCATAATGGTCAATAGGACCTGCTTCCTGACCCTTGTCGACAGATTGGTGGGGCCTGATTCCTCTCAGAACCTCGCTGTGGTTTTCATCTTATCAGTTTTTTTGTCAACATTTGGCAGAATATGGAGTGGGTGCCAAACAGAAGATTGACCCAGATCAGCAAAATGCCCCTGCAACAACCCTGTGGAGGGCCATGTGAAGGTTGCTGTCTCCCTTCTGATGTCCATAGAGAAAACAGTTTTCTCAAAGAACACCACTGACTGACTGCTGACAAAGCACTCTCATTGACAGGGACCTCAAAGAAAAACCCATACATTTTTCAAACTTTGTCCACTCTCTCCTGGAGCAAACTTCATATTCTACAAACTGGTGATGTTCTCACCTGTCGATGGAGCATCTTTTGCTTGACAACAACATGGAAATGGATGGGATTGGCAAAGTCTCCGGTTTCAACTTTCCATAGAAAATCTGGGTAACCTGAAATATTTGAGGATGGACCAAGGAAGCTGCCCCTCTAGTGGAACATGAGCAACAGCTCCAATTGGCATTCAAATTACATGAGTGATTAGCACTGCTGCTTCAAACTGATTCCAACCTTGGGTGACTGTGTGGAATTTACAAGTATTCCCCGGGTCTGTTTGGGTTTCCGCAGAGTGCTCTGGTTTTCTCTGACAGTCCAAAAATGTGCAGGTTATGTGGACTGGCCATGTTAAATTTCCCTGTTGTGCCAACGGATATGCAGGCTAGGTGGATTAGCCGTGGGGTGGTGTGTGTGTGTGTGTGTGTGTGTGTGTGTGTGTGTGTGTGTGTGTGTGTGTGTGTGTGTGTGTGTGTGTGTGTGTGTGTGTGTGTGTGCGTATGGGGGGGGGGGGGGGGGGGTGGGGTGCAGGCTGGCATTGGATCTGTGTGGGATACACTTTGGATGGTCGGTGTAGACTCAGTGGCCCAAATAGCCTCCATCTGCACTCTGTGATTCTATACTGAACTGCTGCCCTGTGAGATCATTGAATCATTGTTACTAGTATGGTACTTGTATACAACTATTTGTAATTTCTGGGTTATAACTATGAATTAGGAAACAATTGAAAATGACTTTGAATTTAATTTTTTTTTAGCACACAACTTGAGTTATCCAATCATTATTGAACCAATTAACTAAAGTAGAGCTCAGACCCATTTTCCTTTTTTGAATCCTGACTGGCTGTACCAAACTAGTCTTGTATACCTTTAAAAGGAGAGAGAACCCACACTTTTCCTTGCTGACCAAATGTGCTGTTCTGTGACTTAGCAAAACAAGAAACTGCAGAAGTAACCACAAATACCTTTCTCCCTCAGCAGACTTCCTTCCGATGAGTTGTTGTGTTTAGATTATCCTGTGCTATTGTGATGTACAACCAAAGAGGGATGAGGTAAGAAACAGTTTTGAAGGAAGTTCGGAAACTACTACAAATCCTTTCCTCTTAAGGGAAAGATATATAATATGCAAAATGTTGATGTGTAAAGGAAAGGGAATTTCGAGAGAATTTAAATGTTAACTGACCCTTAACAGATGATCTCCTCTTTTTACCGGTGATTGAAGATGGAACTTTTGGAATTACATCAGCAGATATTCCAACAGGGGTGGCAACAGAATGTGTACTCGGGGTCTCCTGTATCACAGTTTCAGGTTCATCTGTTGCAGCTTGTTGATCTTCAGGAGAAGTAAACAACATTGTGTTCATTAACACAATTTTAATATTCACTGCATTCATTATGCTCAGAACATAAGAGTAATTTGGCCTTATGACTGAGGCAGAATTTCAACATTAACTTTACTTTGTTACCTATCCTCATATCCCCTGATTTCCTTAGTGCCCAAAAGTCGATCGATCTCAACTTCAAATATACTAAATGACTGAATATCTACAGTCCCCAGGAACAGACAATTCAAAAGAGTCGCAACACTCTGAGTGAATAGATTTCTCTTCATCTTAGCAGAGACTGGTGACCTGGAGAAATTAATTCAGCTGGGGAGTTTAAATTGAAAGAAGTGAATAAAATGTAAAATAAAATATTAGTTGTTTTCTGATCGTTACTACCAAAGGTACGGTATTGTTTTAAAAAAAAGACACACGTAGTCTCATTAGAATTTAATTCAGCAAGACTCCTTTACTCTAAAACGCCAACGCTTTTGCTAACATACCAGCTGCCATGACTTGTTTTATTTGCATGTTAAACTCTCTGTGACTTATTTACAAGAGCATCCACATCCTTATTCTTGTCAACATTTTTATAAGTCTATCACATTGATAAAAAAGTTTGGATTTTTATTGTTCTGAGCAAAGTAAAGAATTTCATATTTCTCATACTACACTGCATCTGACATCCTCCCGCTGAACAATTATATTTCTTTGCAGATTTTTTTCACTTCTTGCCTTTCCAAATAGCTTTACAATTTTACATAACTGTGCTGCACAATGGACATTTCAAAACATATGACCTATTATATTGGGTCATATGTTAAATTAAGATTGTTGAATCTCCATTGGTGTGGAGCATGAGAGTCAATTTTAACTTTCATGTAATCAAAACCATGGCATACATGGATAGAAAGTGGTCTTCTTGATACCATAAAGCACTGCAAAGCAAAATTATGCAGCATGTTTTAAGTTTAAGCACAAATGATCATTTGCTTGTTCACTTATCTTAGTATTTCTATTTTAATAATCAAAAGGATTAGACATCCCCAGGCAATGTTGCGCAAACTAATTTATAGATACAAAAATTAATTTTTGAAAAGAGTGTCAGTTTCTATCTTTTAGAGCTGTGTGCAGGATTAGAGGCAACACCACTCCTTTGTTAAAGGGAGAGATGTCCACACAGACACCTTGGACTGTAAATTAATTCATGAAAAAGTCAAATACATATGTCCTTTCACCTTTTATATCATTCTCAGATTCAGGTTCAGGAACCTCTGTTTCCCTTGGCTTGTCAATGATCACTTCATCCAATGACTTCTTCACTGTTTCAGTTGCTGTTTGAAGTTTTTTTGCCTCAGCAAAGGCCATTTCGGAGAGAATTGGATGGTCCTGACTTTCATAGAACAGTCCTGGATACACAGTTATTCCATTAGAAATTAGAATCAAATTAAATCGTAAAACACGGGTGATGTCTAGGGCAGAATTTTGCATTTTCTTTGGCATCTCAACTGCTTGCTCAAAGGTGATGAGACACCTAAGCTGACCTTCGAGGGCAAGGCCTGCTATAGCTTCCTTCAATCACACAGTTTAATTGACAACGACGAACATCTCTCTGAAATCAGGTGTCTTGGGGTGGAAGGCCTACACAGCGAGAGCTGCCAGCCTATCACAGACCAGCAGCTCTTGCACTTAGAATCATAGAATCCCTATAGCGCAGATAGAGGCCATTTGGCCCTTCAACCTACACCTATAACCCTGCATTTACCACGGCTAATTCACCTAGCCTGCACATCCCTGGACACTACAGGGCAACTGAGTGCAGCCAATCCACCTAGTCTGCACATCTTTGGACTGTGCGAGGAAACTAGAGTACCCAGCAGAAACCCACACAGACATGGGAACAACATGCAAACTCCACATAGAGAGTCACCTTAGGATACAATCGAACCTGGTCTCTGACGCTCTAAGGCATCTGTGCTGACCACTTAGCCACCATGCCGCTCGGTAGCATCACCAAGGAGACCACAGTACTGATGGGAAGAGAAGCAAAATCACACGTACAAAAGAATCAGGGAAGTGCATATCTGGGGTGAGGTTGATATGGGGGAGAGTTTCACATGCTGTGAGTGGTGGGGAGATGGGATGGGGAGTGAGCTGCAAAGGCAGGATGATGGCTTTCAGTAGCTACTCTCTTGTCCTATACACAGTCTCTCCATCACACACAAAATAGTGCAGACTGAAGGATCCTCCTCTGCCACAACATAACATGTGTCACCATTTGGCTGGACAAATGTTAACCATCCTCTGCTATTTGAGAGTTTCAATAGCTATGTGCGTGTGCCATGCCTATGAGTGTTATTCTGTTTTGCGCATTCCATTTGGGGCACTTGTGGTACAGTGGTAATGTCCTCATCCTGGACCAAGAGACCTGGGCTCAAGTCCCACCTGCTCCAGAGATGTTTAATAACATCTCTGAAGAGGTTGATCAGAAAAATACAGTAATCCCCACCATACCCACGGGGGATATGTTCCAGGACCTACCGCGGAAGACTGAAACTGCGGATAGGTCCTATCCCATTTATTTAAATGAGAAATGTACCTTCCTCGTAGCCTTCTGGTCCCTGGTTCTGGAACATTCCCTTTTATATATTTGGGCCACAGTAAAGAGCGGGTAAGTGAAACCGCAGTAACCGGACCCGTGGATACAGGGGTTGCCCTGATAAATATTTTTAAAAATTTATCCATCCCACCTGAAGCAGCTCATGCAGGAAAAGATCTCTTTAAATGTTTTATTAATTGACCAGTTATGGGCCTCAAGTGGGAACAAGATGGGGAGATTAAGCTGGGGCCTTCCTGCACAGAATTTAAGTCAAATAGAGCCAGGAGGGTGGTGGAACTCTGTGACACCCCACCTCACCTAATTAGGTTGCCTTTCCCAATCCAGCACTGACACTCCAATCCTGGTATATTCCACCCCAAATCCAATCAAACATCTGTCAGAATTAAGTTCTGACGTGCCCTCTTCTTTCAGCCGTATTGATTAAACAAAATTAAAGACATCATAGTCCCAGAAGACCATAGAGCTGCTCTGTCATTCAAGAAAGATGATTATGGTTGTTTAACCTGAGAGTCACAATACCTCAGGCATGGAGAGGGATCAAGAAGATAGAACCTTCATGGTAACTCAACCTCAGCTGCAATGAGAATTAAACCCAAGCTGTTAGTGTCACTTTGCATTACAAACCAGTTGTCTATCCAACTGAGTTAATTGACATGTCAACTTAGGTGATCGAATTGCATTTATATAACGTTATAGGATAAGTTACTGTCTCAAGTATTGTGAGGCAATCTTCTATTCAAATCTACTTGTTCCCACTGAATGGGTGCTCGCACCTATTAGCTAAACTGGTAAGAGGGCTGCTATGTAAACCTAACTTTTATTTGTCGATTTTGCATACACTTAGTAGAGCAGGTAAAGCCCAGCTGTTTCAAGAACCTATGCTCTCAGAGAATTTTACCAGTACCTGGTGAGACTGACAGAGCTTCGAATGAAAAGATACATATGACTGAAATATTGCAAATCTTGGTTGATTAACAAGTTGGAGACATTGAAGGGTGATTTCATCCAAACTATGACAAGACATTACATAACTGCACCACCAAAGAGAAAACAAATAAAACTGATGGCATACACATACACACACACATTTTAACTCATATACCTCTAAAAGGCAAGTTAGTGAATAATGTGGCAGTGTGTAATTTTGCATATATGGATGTTAATACTACTTACATAATTGAAGGCGTGTTATGTAAATGGATGTAGTTGAGTTGAGTGACCTTAACTCCAATGTTAACACTTGTTCCAAACTTTAGGTTTAGAACCTTTTCCAAAATTATGATTTTCCAATATAATCTAAAAGATCATGAGTTTTAAACAACTAAGGTCGAAAATCTATGGTTCCATTTATTCAAAACAAGAAATCCAAATCAGTTTTCAGATGAACTGCTTCAGATAATCTATGAATCCATATTAACCCTATCAGTTGACATCCCAATTTGAACAATGCTTTAAAATTCAGGCCCCTTTCATTAACATGTGTATAGATGTGTATGTATCGTTTATGTAATATTGTGTGACATAGGAATTTATGTGATATCTAAATGTGCATCTTATGAACAAACTGCGGGAAAAAACTGACTGAATTATATCAAGCTTCAGTGATCCTGTGCAGCACATACTGAAAGAGGATTAAGTTGCCAGACTGATTAGTTGCAAATTAGCTTATTATGAAGCATTCTTACAACTGAGCCTACTTCGATTGTAGGTAAATTGTTGGAAAAGGTTATAAGAGATAGGATTTATAATCACCTAGAAAGGAATAAGTTGATAAGGGATAGTCAACACAGTTTTGTGAAGGGTAGATCGTGCCTCACAAACGTTATTGAGTTCTTTGAGATGGTGACCAAACAAGTGGATGAGGGTAGATATAGATTTCAGTAAGGCGTTTGAAAGGTTCCACTGTAGGTTATTGCACAAAATATGGAGGCATGGGACTAAGGGTGATTTAATGGTTTGGATCAGAACTTGGCTATCTGAACGAGGACAGAGAGTGGTGGTTGATGGAAAATGTTCATCCTGGAGTTCAGTTACTAGTGGTGTACCGCAAGGATTTTTTTGGAGGTTACTGCTGCTTGTCAAATGACCTAGATGAGGGCATAGAAGGGTGGGTTAGTAAATTTGTAGGTGACACTAAGGTCGGTGCAGTTGTGGATAGTGTTGAAAGTTATAGAGGGACATAGGTAAGCTGCAGAGCCGGGCTAAGAGGTGGCAAATGGAGCTTAATGCAGTAAAGTGTGAGGTGATTCATTTTGGAAGGACAACAGGAATAAAGAGCACTGGGCTAATGGTAAGATTCTTGGTAGTACAGATGAACAGAGAGATCACGATGTCCATGTATGTTGATCCCTGAAAGTTGCTACCCAGGTTGATAGGGTTGTTAAGAAGGCATACAGTGTGTTAGCTTTTATGGTAGAGGGATTGAGTTTTGGGACCACGAGGTCATGCTGCAGCTGTACAAAACTCTGGTGCAGCCGCATTTGGGGCATTGCGTACAGTTCTGGTCACCCCACTACAGAAAGGATGTGGAAGCTTTGGAAAGGATGCAGAGGAATTTACTAGGATGTTGCCTGGTATGGAGGGAAGGTCTTATGAGGAAAGGCTGAGGGACTTGAGGCTGTTTTTGTTAAAGAGAAGAATGTTGAGAGGTGACTTAATTGAGACAAATAAAATAATCAGAGGGTCAGATAGGGTGGACACTGAGACCCTTTTTCTTCAGATGTTGATGGCTAGCATGAGGGAACAAAGCTTTAAATTGAGGGGTGATAGAGATAGGACAGAAGTTAGAGGTAGTTTCTTTACTCAGAAAGTAGAAGGGGCATGGAATGCACTGCCTGCAACAGTAGTAGACTCGCCAACTTTAAGGGTATTTAAATGGACATTGGATAAACATATGGATGAAAATGGAATAGTGTAGGATAGATGGGCTTCAGATTGGTTCCACTGGTCAGCGCAACATCGAGGACCGAAGGGCCCATACTGCACTGTAATGTTGTATGTTCTATGTTCATACTAAAAAAAACTTTTTAAAGAAACATTTTACTGTCCAAACTAAGTATAATCATAAGGAAAAAGAAAGATTGTAATAATGTTAAGAATCAGATTCTTATGCTATGTATATCACTGCTTTAAGAGAAATGGTAGTGAATTGGGTTATGAATTGACTCTTACCTTGGATTGTCCAAGCTAACACACTATTTGGTTCAAAGCACCTGGCACTCTCAAAAAAGCTGTCAGCATCTTCAAAGCACTCATTCATACATGCTAAAATACCACACAAAATAAGGCTGGAGATAAAAATCACAGGATTCAGTAAAACACAGAAATTATAACAAAAGCTACAAAGTCTGTTCAAACATCGCTACAATTTTAAAATCCTATTTTGTGTATGTTTTGTAACGTTACACTTCTAATTCATTCATGTAATGTGGGCAACACTGGCAAGGGTAGCATGAATTGTCCATCCCTAATTTCTCCTGATAAAGTGATAGTGAGCCATCTTCTTCAATCCATTGCAGTCCATCTGGTGTAGGTACATGCACAGTTCTAGAAGGAGGTATGTTCCAGGAATTTGACCTAATTACAGTGAAGGAATGGCAATGTAGTTTGAAATCTCATGGTGCGTGATTTGGAGGATGTTTGCAGGTGGTTGTTTTTAGGTGCATCTGCTGCCTTAGTCATTCAAGGTGCAAAGGTCAACGCCAAAGAAACCGTGAGTTGCAGCAATGAAACTTGTTGATGATATACATAGCTGTTGCTGTGTGTTGGTGATGGAAGGAATGAATGCTGAAAGTGGAGGATGTGATGCTAAAGCTTCTAAAGTGCTGTAGAGGTATACTCCAGGCAAATGGAGAATATTCCAATTCTCTCATTAATTATGCCTTGTGCCTTGTAGATGGTAAACATGATTTGTGGTGTTAGGAGGTGATTTACTTGATGGTAGAATTTACAGTCTCTGACCTCCCCTTAATTGACTCTTGTTAGAGATGGTCAATGCTGGCACTTAATTGGCAAATAGCATTTGTATCACATATCAACCCAAACCTGAATATTGTCTAGGTCTTGCAGCAGTTGGACCCTTGGACCCAGACTGTTTCAGGATTTGAGATGTTACAAATAGAACTGAACATTGTGCAATTATCAGCGAACAATCCCATTTCAGACTCTATTATGGAAAGAATTTCATTGATGAAGCAGCGAAAACAATCTGAAGTGAAATAACAATATGCTCTCACATGTACATATGATGAATTCGCAAAGACATTATATTCAGTCTTCAATTTTTCATGAAGTTGGAACACTCCTCATTACGTGCTAAATGTCACTCTGATTGCTGGAATCATTTATTTAATATCTTACTTGTATTTCTCCAGAGGAATTGGCTGCAGAAACACTTATTTTTCTTAAAAAAAAGACATTTTTGCAAATCCTAACAGATACCACAGGTACTGCATACATCAGAGGGTGGTACGTGTATGGAATGAGCTGCCAGAGGATGTGGTGGAGGCTGGTACAATTGCAACATTTAAGAGGCATTTGGATGGGTATCTGGATAGGAAGAGTTTGGAGGGATATGGGCCGGGCGCTGGCAGGTGGGACTAGGTTGGGTTGGGATATCTGGTCGGCATGGACGAGTTGGACTGAAGGGTCTGTTTCCATGCTGTACATCTCTCTGACTCTATGACTAGAAAACGTATTGCTAGGTCAAAATCCTGAAACGCTGTCCCTAACAGCACTGTGGATATACCAACACAATCTTCTGAAGGCAGTTAGGGAGGGAAAACTTATGTTGTCCTTTGTAGTAATGCCCATTATACATCTTTTTCAAGTCAGCAACTATCAGCTGCAGTTCATCCCTGTTTTAACAAGTGAATGATGCAAACATTTATATCAATTTTCCTGTGAAAATCCAGAAACAACATAAGGTTCTTGGGGTTCACTCACACACTGCATGCACCCCTCCTTCTCAGAAAGTCAGTGACTCCATACATTAAACCTGGTGTCTTTGCAAGGGTTTCCATCTGTATTGTGCAGCTCTGTCCACTTTTCTATTAATGATCAAGATGATTTCACATTTTGTTATCCTTTATTCCCTGCCCTCTTGTGATCCAGCACAGCAAATGAGAAGGCTGGCTACTTAGGGAATCTTGAGGTGCTTGCAGTGGATGACTTCCAGGAGCTTAAGCCCAAGAGAGTCCAGCTTCAGACTGCAGTTTATTGGCACTGCTAGGGGAATCTGGCAGAGAAAGTTTTTTTCTGACATTAGGGCAGGAATTTCTTAAATGAGTGCAAGTCACATTGTTATTCTATGAGAACAACATGTTCCACACTCATTAAACTGACCCCTGCTATGGGTTTCAGTATTCCTGGGATCTGGTGAGTAGACTACACGGCATCTAAGAATATCTCATTTATTAGGACATCCCATCAGCCCATGATGGAGGTGATAGTGAAGCCAAGAGCCTGTTAGTACCAATATCATGGGTTTCCAAAGTCAAAAGCCATATGACATCAGATTCTAGTCTAACAGGTGATTTCTGATTTTGTCCACCCCAGTCCAACACTGGTACCTCCACATCATGGGTTTACACAAAGAGTGCTTAGATGCTGCATTCATATTTTGCCTCAGGACTTTGATGCTGCCATCCCGGCATCGGTCCCAAGTGGGTGGTCAAATGCTTTGAGCAACTGTTAGTGCACTTTAACTATTTTCTTTTGAGGTCAAAGTCCCTTAAGTCAACACTTTCAAATCTACCTTAACTAAAATCCAATGTTAGTCACCAGCAAGACCTTTCTTTCATTTTCCCATTTGAATCTACCCTCACTCAAAGGCTGAGGATCATCTTTATCAGGGCCCTCTAACTCACTAACGACTAGCCAATGTGTTGATCTCTGTACTAGTGCTGGAAAGATTTGAGTGACTAGCACAGCATCTTCAAGTCGGTGTGATTCCCCCAACCATTGCCAATATCTGTGTGGAAGAAAGGCCTAAATAGTCAGAAGAGCAACTGTTCATTTGTGTAATTTTAATAAGTTCCAACAATCAAAATGGTTCTGCCTTCCAACCATCTAATTGAACAGACTGTATAATGGCCCTGCCCACCACCGACTTTATATACGGTCAAAGCCAAAAGCAAGGCCCAAAATCAAAAGTGAAGCTACAGTTTTTTTTTGCATAGACACACTAATTAGGCAGTCTGAAACAACATCAGTAAATATGGTATGAAGAGCACGTGTGATTCTGACCTGGATATATGCTCCTGATTTACAGCAACAGCCTCATGGAAGCACTCCTCTGCTTTGGAGTGGTCCTTTAACATGAGGTAGAAAGTACCATAGTCAAACCAGTGATCAGCATTGTTCCTGTCGCGTGCTAATCTCTGTAAAAATAAAATTTTTACACTGGGTATTGGTCACTGACATATCTTACAATATGAAAAATTATTTCGCATCTCACTGCTAAAGTCCTTAGTGTACCCATTCTCTGAGTGGAAAACAGAGTAGAAGACCAATTGAGGCGCCAACTTCCCATGTCCAACCAGCATCAGTAACACTTCCAATGTTATTTTGGTTCAGGTGCTAAACGATATGTCTGATGTTGGCCTAAAACAGACAGGTTCCTTGAATATGCTAATCAGAAGTCAATGGCTGCTTTACGGCTCATTCCTGAAATTGGTCGAGAAAAAGATAGACCTACACATGTATTTCCTCTAATAGCACTGTTACAGATAGGATGCAGAATGTCTCCCATATAAACCTGGAGTTTCTGTTTCCAGAGCACATATTGAAGTGTCCACTGCCTTATGGCACAGGCTCATGCTCAGAAGAAAGGTCTTTACTAAGGAATGTTTAAGATCATTAAAGACCATTTTTATTTGAAAAGGTCATAAAGAGGACAGGCAATTGGTACAATTCAAATAATACATGTTTACAACTAATATACATTTCTCTAAAACATAAAAACCTAACCAGAAAGGCAAGTCAACTCTGGCTAATAAAGGAAGCCAAAGATTGTATCAGATCAAAAGGAGGAGATTTATGAAGTTGTTAGAGAATATAGCAAGCCTAAGGATTGGAAACATTTTAGAATCAGCAAAGGCAGATCAAGAAAATAATAGAGGGAAAATAATATGAATAAATTAGCAAGAAACATAAAAACAGACTTGTAAAAGCTATATTAAAAGAGAAAGATTCGGAAAGAAAAATGTGAGTTCATTACATGCAGAGGTAGGGGAATGTGTCATGGGAAATACAGAATTTAATCATTACTTGGGGAAGGTGCAAGAAATTTCCCAGAAGTAAGAGACATCCAAGGGATGGTTAAAGTGAGGAACAGAAAGAGATTAATATCAGCAGAAAAGTGATATTGAAGAAATTAATAGGACTGAAAATTGTCAAATTAGATTATTTACATCTTAGAGTGTTGAAAGAGGTAGTTATCAAGATAGTGGAGGCATTGGTGCTCATCCTTCAAGATTTGATAAATTCTGGAAAATTGTCTGCAGATTGGAAAGTGATAAATGTTACTATATAAGAAAGCAGAAAACTATAGTATTTTGGCCTGACATTAGTGTTTGGGAAATACTGAAATCCATTACAAAAGATGTGATAACTGTCATTTAGAAAATAATGATCTGATTAGGCAGTTTGATTTGTGTTTCAAAGGGCAAATAATGTTTGAAAAACCTGTTAGAGTCTTTTTGGGAGAACAGAGAAGTGGGAAGCAGTGGATGAGTTGCTTTTTGATTTTCAAAATGCTTTGAAAGATCCCAAAAAGAAACTAGCAGACAAAACTAGAATATGTCATATACTGCCATAGATTAGGAATTAATTAACAATAAGAAAACAAAGCAAGAATAAATGGTCATTCCCAGGTTGACATTACTGTGGCTGAAGGGGCACTATAAGGGTCAGTGCTGCGCCGTAGCTGTTCATGACATCTGTATATAATTTGGATGTGGGGACAATTTCCAAGTTTGTAGATAATACGAAACTAGGTGAGAGTTCGGGTTGGAATAAAGATGCAAAGAGAACTCAAAGGGCCCTGGACAGACTGAGTGAATAGATAAGAACATGGCAGATAGAGTAATAGAATATACAGCATGGAAACAGACCCTTTGGTCCAACTTGTCCATGCTGACCAGATAACCAGTCCCATTTGCCAGCATTTGGCGCATATGCCTCAAAACCCTTCCTATTCATATACCCATCCAGATGCCTTTTAAATGTTGTCATTGTCCTAGCCTTCACCACTTCCTTTGGCAGCTCATTCCATGCATGCACCACCCTCTGCCCCTTAGATCCCTTTTAAATCTTTGCCCTCTTACCTTAAACCTATGCCTTATAGTTTTGGACTCCTCCACCCCTTGTCACTTTATCCTATCCATGCCCTTTATGATTTTATAAACCCTTACAAGGTCACCTCTCAGCTTTTGACCCTCCAGGGAAAACAGCCGCAGCCTATTCAGCTTCTCCCTATAGCTCAAACCCTCCAAACCTGGCAACATTTTTGTAGATCTTTTCTGAACCCTTTCAAGATTCATAATATCGTTCCTATATGAGGGAGACCTGAATTGCACGCAGCATTCCAAAAATGGCCTAACTAATCTCCCGTACAGCCAATACTGAACTCCTAACTCTGATGCTCAATGTGCTGACCAATAAAGGCAAACACCTCCTTCACCATCCTATTCATCTGTGACTCCTCTTTCAAGGAACTATGAACCTTCACTCCATAGTGTCTTAGTTCAGCAACACTTTGTAACATCACGTGAGAAACGTGTGAGGTAATCCACTTTGGCAGGACATGGGCGACATGGTGGCTCATTGGTTAGCACCGCTGCCTCACAGTGCCTGGGACCCAGGTTCAACCCAGGGCGACTGTCTGTGTGGAGTTTGCACATTCTTCCTGTGTCTGTGTCAGTTTCCTCCGGGTGCTCCTGTTTCCTCCCACAATCCAAAGATGTGCAGGTTAGGTGAATTGGCCATGTTAAGTTGCCCATAGTGTTAGGTGCAATAGCCAGGGGTAAACATGGGGAATGGGTCGGGGTGGGTTACTTTTCGAATGGTCAGTGATGACTTGTTGGGCCAGAGGGCCTGTTTTCATACCGAAGGTAGTCTAATCTAGTCTAATGTAAATGGAGGTACAGAGTATTTCTTAAATGTTGAGAGATTGGGAAGTACTGATGGACAAAGGGTCTTGAGTGCCCTTGTTAAGTAACTAAAAGTTAACATGCATGTGCCACAAGCTATTAGGAAGGTAAATAGTATGATAGTCCTTATCACAAAAGGGTTCAGTAAGAATTTAGAAATATAGAATTTCTGTGTGGCCACACTTGGGTATTGTGTGTAGTTTTGGAACCCTTAATGCAGGAAAGGTTCATCAGACTAGTCCCTGGGATTGCAGGAAAGCAGTACTGAGATGCAATTAGCTACATTCTAGAATGGCAGAGCAGGCTCATGTGGTCAAGACAGCATTTTCCTCTTATTTCCATGCTATCATTCTTAATATTTATATTTCTTTTTCCCATTAGTCCATCAATTAGTTACAATTCTCTTGAAGGCAAACTATAGAGGATTTCTAAACGTTTTCTCAGAATGCCATGGCTATTACACATAAGGTCCATTGGTGTACACTCATCAAGAGGTGACACCACTTTTAAGTAAACATGAAGATCGCTGACATACAGATTGCTGTATCAAGCAGGAAGGATAAAAGATTTAAGATGCTGTTCACAGGAACATTTCTGCTCCCATTACATCTGTTAATGAAAGACCTTCTGGCTATTTTCATTTTACTGGCCTCTTTTCTATTGTTGTTAATTGTGGTCTTGATAGCGCTGGACATCCTCTTAAATGTTGTCCCACTCCCCATAGTGATAAGATCCTGAGGAGACTTGACTGGGTGGATGTTGAAAGGAGGTTTTGAAGATCTTATTGAAGAATCCAAAACTGGGATCAGAGATTAAATGTAGGGTTTTCCTGATTAAAGCAGAGATGAAGAAATACTTTTTCTCTCAAGAGGTTGAGAGTTTTTGGAATTCCCTTCCTCAAAAGAGAACCTTTAAACTTTTGTGGACAAATTCAAAGAACAAAGAACAGTACAGCATAGGAACAGGCTCTTCAGCCCACCAAAATTGTGTTGGCACAAATTTCTAAACTGAAAACCTTTTGCCTCTCCACTGTCAGTATCCCTCTATTCGCTACCTGTTCATACCTCTGTCAAGATGCCTGTTAAACACTGCTATTGTATTTGACCCCTCAACCCTCTCTGGCAGCACATTCCAGGCACTTACACACTCTGCGTAAAAAAACTTGCCTTTCATCTTTTCTTTAAACTTTCACCCTTTCACCTTGCCCCCTCGTAATTGACATTTCCATCCGGAAAAAGACTCCGAGAATCCATTCTACTGCTTCTCTTACTATTTTACAAACATCTATCAGGTCACTCCCCCATCCTTCAATGATCAACTGAAAACAAAACAAGTTTGTTCAATCTCTCCTCACGGCTAATACCCTCTAAACCAGGCAACATCCCAGTAAACCCTTTTTGCACACTCTTCAAAGCTTCCTCACCCTTCTGGTAATGTGACGACCAGAACTGCACATGATATTCCAAATATGGCTAACTAAAGTTCTATGCAGCTGCAACATGACTTACAAAAAAACTCAACCAAGTTTGTGAGACATGACTTCCCTACATAAAACCATAGAGGAAATAAGTCCATACTTTTCCAAATGTGAGTAAATTCTGACTTTAAGAATCTTCTCCAATAATTTTCCTCTCACTGAGATAAAGCTCACTGGAATGTAATTTCCGAGTTTATCCCTATTGTCTTTCTTAAACAAAGCAATAACATTCGCTATTCTCCAATCCTCTGGGAACTCTCCTGTGACGAAAGAGGATACTAAGATTTTGTACAAGGCCCCACCAATTTCCTCACCTCCTGGGACTTGTTAACCTTAATGCTTTTTAAAACACCCAACACCTCCTTTTTTATATTGACATGCCCCACAGTATCAAATACCCATCCCAAGACTCACCATCCACCATTTCCTTGTCCTTTATGAATAGCTATGCACCGCATTCATTAAGGGTCTCATCCACTTCCTCCGCCTCTTTGCATAAATTATTTCCTTTGCCCTTGAGTGGATCTACCTTTTCCCTATGTACCTATTTTCACCTTATACATGTATTATAAACCTTGGTATTTTCCTTAATCCTGTTTGCCATGGCCCACTTTAGCCCTCCTAATTCCCTGTTTGAGTTCTTTCCTGCCACATCTGCATTCTTTGAGGGCTCTGTCTGTCTTCAGCTTCCTAAACCTTACATATGCCTCCTTTTCCTTTTTGACTGAAGTCTCAATTTCTCTTGTCATCCAAAGTTCCAGAATTTTGACACCCTTATCCTTCATTTTCACAGGAACATGCTGGTTCTGAATTCTTGATTACCAAGGAGATGAAAGATTGTTGGGGATATGCAGGCATCTAGAATTGCAGTTAAAATCCAATCACCTATGGTCTTATTGAGTGGTGGAGCAGGCTTGAAGGATCAAGTGCCTTACATTGCCTGCACAATGCAAATTTGGCTCAACAGGCAAACTGACTCTAAGACTGTGACCATGACAAAACTATTCTCAAGAAACAATGAGAGGAATATCGGCTCATATACTGCCGTAACTATTAGTCAATCTACAAAGGCCCTTACCTCTTGGTGGTATTTACTTGCTAGTTCAAAGTCCTTGTTCATTTCAGCTTCTTTAGCAAAGTGTTTTAACTGTACAGAACTGAGGAATGATTCTGGAATAGGATCTGGGGGATCCACGTGCAACATCTAGGTGAAATAAAGGACAGCAATTTAGATGTAAATCGCAAAATATTTCAAATTCTAATCACAATGTCAATAAAATGGATAATTTAGAGAGCACAGCTTTCACCAACTTCATATATGAAGAATTAAACAACTGCTTGGTTTCTGAACAGTACATTCAAATGTATATTCATTTTTGCAGTTCTTTACAGAAACTAATACAAAATGATTACATCTATCTTACACAAAATTAATGCATTAAAATTGGTTAGCCTAGGAAAGAAGTAATTATTTCTCCACATGCCCTATATGAGGCCTGTAGGTCAAGTTGATCCTCCAAAACAAACATTTCAGCAATCAGCAATATAATAATTTATGTAGCTTGCTTTATCAGTTATGCAGGAATATACTTCAGCAAAGACATGTGTAAGTGTATAACTGTCTAAAAGGATTATAACTTCATGGTGGCATAGGTTCTGATAAAAAAAAGGCCTCTATAATTGTACGTTCAGCAGCACTCTGTTTGATGATTCAAGGATCGTGAGATGATAAAACTCAGTGGCTTATGAGTCACAAGCCAAGACTTGTTGAGGCAAGAAAACTGTAAAAGTCACAACTGTGAGAAGAATAGGGCATAAAAATTACAATAGAATTAGTGCTATCATAACTGGACTATTAATCCACAGACCCAGGTGATCTGTAGACCTGAGTTTGAATCCTGCCATGGCAGATAATGGAATTTAAATTCAATAAATATCTGCAGTTAAGAGTCTAATGATAATCATAACACCATTGTTGATTGTCAGGGAAAAACTGAACTAGTTCACTAACGTCCTTTAGAGAAGGAAACTGCCGTACTTAGCTGGTTTGACCGATGTGCAACTACAGACCAACGATAATGTGGCTGACTCTTCATTGTCTTCCTGGGCAATTCGGGATGGGACATTAATGCTGGCCTAGCCAGTGACATTCACATTCCATGAACAAATAATAAAAACTATAAAGCCGGTGAAAAACTCTCATTATCTGTCACTTAAAAGAGGAGATAGCTTTCAAGTACCTAAGTGTGAGTTTCAGCTTATATTAGTTTTGAGCTGATCAGACTGTTATGATGCCAGCTGAAAGTAATACAAGATCCCAGAGTATAAACTGTCTTCATACAAGTTTTGTTTTTGCAATTTGTTTATCATGATGGTCATCATTGAACATATTCACAAGGTGTGGAGGTGCCAATGTTGGACTAGGGTGGACTAAGTCAAAGATCACACCACACTGGGTTATAGTTCAACAGTTTTATTTGAAACCACAAGCTTTCGGAGCCCCAGCTTCTTCCTTAGCTGCCTCAGAAGACTGGCAACTCCAAAGGAGGTTGAGGTGAATCATCTACTTGAGACTTCTGGGTGAGGATTGTTGCAAATGCTTCAGTTTTATATTTTGTGTTGATGTGTTGGGCTCTCCCATCATTGAGGATCGGGATATTTGTGGAGCTTTCTCCTCTGGTGATTTGTTTGATTGTTCAATATTATTCATGAATGGATGAGGCAGGGTTACACAACTTGGATGTGATTGATTGATTGTGGAATTGTTCACGCAGAAGGCTGTCAAGGCTGGATCAGTAATTAGCTTCAAGGCTGAGATTGACAGATATTCAGTCAGTAAGGAAATCAAGGGTTATGGTCTTTTGGAATCACTTAGCCTTGTTGATCACTTCCTGTTTATGCTATTGGGCCCACATGTAAGTCAGTTTTGTTAATTCACCAGATTGATTGAGAGGCATGCCTTTTACATGTTTCATTGTACTATGGTTGATCCCCTGGTTTGATGTTTAAAATGGAAGATCATGAGATTGCAGATCTTATTGGAGTACAATTCTGCTGTCCTGGTCCATAGTGCCTTATGCATACAAGGTCTTTTGTTGCTAGATCTGTTTAAAATCAATCAATTTATCACAATGGTAGTACCACACAACATGATGGTATACTCAATGTAAAGATGGGACATTGTTTCCACAAGAAATGTTGTTTCTACAACAACTGGTTATAAATATAGATTTTATTGAGAAATAAGTTGATGGATTATTTCAGACACACATGGATAATAAAAACATTTCAAGATATAGATTCATGCAGGAATTGTGTAAATACTGTCTCTTTTTATTTCTGTGCTTTCTAAAACTGTGGACTGAAGTGTGGTAGAATTGTGACAAACAAGCATTTTGCAAGGATTACTGCATGTTTTGAAAAGCAAGAAACCTGACACTCAAGGTAAGCATTATCTAAACAGCTGCTTGAACAATCAGTAATTGAAGTTTAGGTTGTAGACAAACTGGAGTCAAGGGGTTCTGTGTTCAGATGGAGCTTTGGTTGGCAACAAGTTGACTTTTCACTGGACTATTGACGAGTCATCAATAACAAAGGCTTGTATTGATACTGTGTATTGGTTCTCAGGTTAGTGAACAGCTTGGGACTGGCCCAATACAGAGTACATTCTCAACAATTGACAGTGCTTTTGTCCAAGTGGTGTTCAACATGGAGGAGTACCAGTTCACCGGCAAAAGAGGGCAGTAGTCAGCAGAAGATTACATTGCCATGTTTGACCTGCTGACTTCAGGCAGACCAGAGTTAACATTTAGGATTCCCAGGGCAGCTCTACCCTAATTGTATACCACTGTCCTGCACTTCTGCTGACATAGCCAGGGATAGTGATGGTGTTGACTGGGACATGGTCTATAAATTGGTTGTAGGAGCAAATTTTACTGCAGATGTTGGAATCTGTACTGAAAATAAAAATTGCTGGAGACACAGTGGGTCAGGCAGCATCTATGGAGAGAGAGCAAGGTAATGTTTTGTGAAGTTTGGAGGGGATAGCATTTATGCAATAGTTGTGGGGAATAGGGGGTGCGCAGGGGGCACAACAGGGAGTGTGGAGTGCTGGGGGTGAAAGGTATTGCAAATTAAATGATCAGAATATAAGAATGGCAGAATAATGGTGCGTAGAACTGCCAGACAGGAAAGAACAGACTGTCCCACTGGAGTGGTGGTTGGGGGTAAAATGAGAGGGGACATGGTGACAGAGAATACAATCAGTAAAGCTAAAAGAAAGGGTGGGAATGGGAGTGGGTTCACAATCTGAAGGTGCTGAACTCAGTATTAAATCCAAAAGGTTGTAAAGTGTCTGGTCTGATGATGAGATGTTGTTCCTCCAGTTTGCATTGTGATTCCCTAGAGCATTGCAGCACACAGAGGATAGACAGGTGGGTAGGTAAACAGGATGCTGTGTTAAAATGGCCAGTCATTTTGACTCGAAACGTTAGCTTGCTCTCTCTCCATGGATGCTGCCTATGATCTCCAGCATTTTTTGTTTTCTGTAAATTGACTGCTGTTTGACTCGTCTGTGAGACAGCTTCCCTAGTTTTTGCACCAGCCCTCACATATTGGCAAGGTGGACTTTACAGGATTGACAGGACTAAGTTTGACATTGCTGCTCTCTTGGTAGCAGGTTTTCTTTCAGATGTTTTGCAGTTTGATACAACTGAGTGTCTTTTTGAGATGTTTTTAGCGGTTTAATACAACTAAGTAGCCTACTAACAATTTACTAACCGCCCACTTGCCAAAACCCCTCCCACTTATCAACTGTCAGCAGCTGCCTGTTTGCTGACCATTGCTATTGAGGTTGCAAATAACACAAAAGCTTCTTTTCTACTAAACTCTGTATTTTAAATGAACACATGGGATAATTGCATCGGTGACTGTTATCTCACGTAGATCTTGATAGAGTTTGGCTAAGAATTTGTTAACATAGAGTGGACGGCCTCAGGTTTTTGATTGAGGAAATAATGGAGATTTAGAATTAAACATTGCTTCAAGTTTGTGCTAGGCTATTTGCTCTCTCCAGGTATTCCTTACCTTGTGCAAGCAACAGTGCATCTGATCCACCAAGTAAATATACAACTTGTTCAGGAATGTCTGAAGCTGTTCTCTATTCTCAAAGGCCACAGTCCGCAAGTACTTCTCACGCACAATTTTCACAACTGCATGCTGGAGTAGGAAATTAGAAGTTCAGAATTTTACACTTTATCTCCAGAAATATTTTGCGGTTTGTAATGATGATGTAAGTATCAGTGTTCACATTTGACATAAATGTGAGACTGACTCATTATGTATGTGAAATTGACAAACTCCACAGGTGCAGTGAAGAGTGTAAAACCAAAGCTGGCTATCATTTTATTCAGTGCTTCTCCATAAAGAATGCCTTTAAATCCCAGGGATTAGAAATTGGTTGAATTAATGTGATTTTACATTTTTTAATTGAACTAATCTTTGTACAAAATCCCCCAAATTAACACCTTGTTTAATGTGATATAATTGGATTTAAATTCTATATCTTGTCCTAATTATTGCCCAAAAACTTAATTTTATATTTGTGGAATGTCAGATTTCTCCACAATGATAAAAATACATACATTTTTGGATTTGAAAAGTTAGTTTATGACATTTTCGCGTGCATAGGTCTCATTCTTTATTTTGCTCACTATAAAATAATAAGGTGAAGGATAATGAATGCAGTTTACTTCCTAGTTTGCTGTCTGAGAATCCTTCAAGCTGATGCTTGTTGGATGCAGAGACCCCATACAATTGACACCAAAACCAAAAAGATATCAGGAAAGATAAACTCCTTAATATGGAGATGATTCGAACACAACTGCAGCTTCCTTGAAGGTCAGGGCCAAGCATCATTTTTGTTGTTTACAGCAAAATCTGAGCCACAAATTTCTTTCAATTTGGGAAACTATCATGTTATTATTTCACTAATGTTTTTATTGATTACAAGATAGAATGTTCCATTGCATTGATGCATCTCCAAGAGGCACCATGGCCCCATGGCATTAATATGAGGCTGTAGTTTACTAGTCCAGTGACATTACCACTTTGCCACAATTTCTGCTAGATGGGTAGATAGAGTATATCCTAAATATAGCTGATAGAGCTGGATTTTCAGTAATGCCATATTCAAATATTAAAAGCTAGATATGCAAATAGCACTACCTTAAGCTGTTCCTTAAAGGCAAAGTATTTTCCTGAAGTGTTCAACTCAAATATTAATTTATGTTTGCGCTCCTCCTGGTCCTGGTATTCCTGTGAGAGTTTTCCTTCAGTTAGTTTTTGTCCAAACATTTCCAGATATTCATCCATGATGATTTTAGCTACACTGATTATCTGATTGTGGTAGTCAGCTACAGCCTGCAACATGTAATAAACATACAAATGTGATCAACATTTACTAGAATAAAGCTTACCCCGATATTCTATTTCTGAACAGAATAAATTGGCTCAAAGCACAAAAAAGAACTCCTATGGATTCATTACTGTCATCAAATAGTATTCTGTAATAATGAATTGCTGCCATAATATATTTGAAAAACCCTAAATTGTTTCACATTTGCTTTGCAACTTCCACTGGGAGGTATGAGGGAAAAAAAAGCAAGGAATGCAAGGATCCATTGATGCCTGTGCCAGCTCTTTGAAAGGCTGTCCAGTTTTTCATCACAGCCAGCAATGGTTCCACATAAGCTGTTTACATAATAAGGTCATGTGAATGAGCTACAATCACTAAATGTTTAAAATCGTATTATTGCAGACACTGGATATTGGAAAATTAAGTATCCTGAAGTAAAATCAGTACTGTATGAAAAAACAGCAACTATTGGAATTCTGTTACAAACCTCAATTGATAAAAACCTAGAAGCAAATCATTTGTTGTATTAACCAGACAATGCTTTTAGTTTAGGGAGACAAATTAAAATATTTCATACTGGATTGGGTAATAAATTCAGTGTGCTACTTTGTTCCAAACATCTATTGCTTATAAGCATCCATTTCCAGTTCTTGTACATACCCTATCTGCTCCACCTGTTCTACGAGGGAATAATGGCCGAGGGGGAATTATCTCCGCAACCCTATGTGCGAAAGAGAGAGAGAGACACACACAAATAATTCATGAGAATTTGCATTGTTACACTAAAGAAAGTTAACATATGGTTTTCTGGTATAACTCAAATTTTAGCATTTATTCACTTATTTGTCAAATTTTCTATTATTCCTGCATAGTCAGTGTTGACAGCTGTCGTTGTGTTGCTCCATTGGCACCAGTGCCTATTGGTATCTTGCTGTGGTTGTCATTCTTCATCAGTGACCTGACAGTATGATTAGCAGATGCTCAACAGTCAGGGTTATCACAGGTGAGGCCAATCCTGTTCTCAGCCAATATTTAAATGGGGTGATGGCCCTTGTGCAACAACAGTATTAACCCAGCCCCTGCACTGAGAGGCCAAGGTTCAAGACCCAGCTGCTCCAGAGTGTGTAATCACATCTCTAAATAGTTGATTAGAAAAATAGATTAAACAAATACAAGTTTAAACATGCACATCTCTAGTAGGCATTAATGGTGTATTAATTGGTTTATTTGTATTCAGGCTGTGAGTGCTAACTGGGATTCAATTATGCTCTGATATATCAAAACAAACAGAAACTATTTATTAGGTTTGAAGTGTGCCAAGATTATGCTCCAGTTTTATTGTTTACTGCCTGGCTATCTGGATTAGAACAGCAATGTTCTAAGATTAGTGATTAGAGCAGGGAATAGATATAGATTCTTTCCTCTGTAGATCACAAATGTTTTTTTAATCAACCTGTTCAAACCTGTTTGATGCAGTTCTGGAGCTGGTGGGACTTGAACCCAGGGACACTACCACTATACCACAAGACCCCTTCTGTAGATCACAGACACTGAACTCAATTGTAGTGTCTCAACTGGCATCCAGGTTACATTAGCTAATTCAAACAGTGTCTTTCCATATTTATCAACAAAAAGAGAATTATTAAGTTTGAAGTTGAGTCCCCTGAGTAAAGACGATAATGAGTTAGCAGCGAATAAGTGGAGATTGATTGCTTAATTGTTTGGTTTCAATTCTTACAAAAGCTCACATCACAATAAATTGAGACAGAAACCCCATAAGTAACATCCCCCAATAACAAAATGGAGGTGCTCTAGCTGACATAATGTTGCAAGTTCTGACATGGGAGTTGGAGATCCACATGCGTCACAGCTAGTATAGATAATTTTCATACCACATGCTTGATTGCACTCCCTAGAACCTATCAAACGAAGAATAAAGAAAAACATTTTATATATTATCACAAGTTCATCAATAAGATATTAATTTTCACATCATAAAGAATTATGAATGTGCTCTGTTCAGACTGAAATGTTACCTTTGAACAAGTTCCTCACGGAGTCGCTTCTGCACCAAAGGTTTTGACAAAGTAAACTCCAGAACGATGTATGACCTAGCTTCTACATATTGCTGAAATGTAAGTTTATAGTTTTGAGTTTACAAACTAATTCTTGACAGATTAAAGATAAATGGATTTTCAGAATGAAAGAAGGAGCAGCAACTAATCTGATATCCACATTTAATGCATCACAGATATTGACACCACCAATGAGAGACAAGAACACAATTTCCGAACACCTGACTACTGTAATGGTTTGGATTCCCCTATCACTGGCATTACCCATTCATTGCTTGGCATGTAGCAAACCTGCATGTAGCACACTAGGAGCACTCTGAATAAGTGTGTGCACACAAAGGCACAATAAACAGCAGCAAGAATACAATGTGGCCTGTTGAGCCTGCTCTGTCATCAGTACGATCATTGCTGATCTCAGGCTTTAATTCCACTTACCCATCTGCTCCCCACGTTCTTTGATTTCTTAAGAAAAACACCTGTTTTTCCCAGCTTTAAAAGTGTATTCACATTCAAGAGTGTGATCCTGGCAAAGCACAGCAAGTCAGGCAGCATCCGAGGAGCAGGAGAATCAATGTTTTGGGCATAAGCCTTCATTCCTGAGGAAGGACGTATGCCCGAAGTGTTGATTCTCCTGCTCCTTGGATGCTGCCTGACCTGCTGTGCTTTTCCAGCACCACACTCTCGACTCTGATCTCCAGCATCTGTAGTTCTTACTTTCTACTACTTTAAGTGTATTCAACATGGGAACATCCACAATCTCTGAAGACTCAAGAATTCGCAACCCCTTTAGTGAAGTAATTTCCTCACATCTCATTCCTAATGGAAGTCTCCTTATCCTGAGACTGCACCTGAAACGGACAGATAACCAGGTCTGACCAACAAAGAATGAAACCTGAAAGCAACAACACCCCCAGATTCTATGGACTACCCAAAGTGCACAAACCAGACATCCCACTCAGACCCATAGTATCACTACCAGGGACACCATCACACAAACTGGCCAAAGAACTACAGCAGAAACTGAAACACCTGATCAGCGGATCCAGACAATCTATACAATTGACACAGGAATTCTTGGACATCATCAGAAATATACACATTGACAAGGAAGAAACTATGGTCTCATTCGATGTAATGGCACTGTTCACCTCCATCGACAAAACCCTAGCCAAAGAAACAATAGCCAACCTGCTGGACAGACATAACAGACAACAGGACGTTGAACCTATCAACAAAGACGGCATACTTAAACTACTGGACTTGTGCCTCACAACACACTTCACATTCAACAAGCAAATATACGAACAAATCAACGGAACACCCATGGGCTCACCGATCTCTGGACTCATAGCAGAAGCAGTAATGCAAAGGTTAGAACAAGCAGTCTTACCACAAATTCAACCCAAACTCTGGGTCAGATACGTGGATGACACCTTTGCAATAATTAAAAACACAGAAATAGAGAACACACACCAGATCATCAACGCCACACTCACAGGAATCCGATTCACTAGAGAGGAAGAAAAGGACAACCAACTCCCATTCCTAGACGTGATGGTACAGAGAACACCGAACGGAGAATTCACCACAAAGGTTTACAGGAAAGCCACACACACAGACCAAGTCCTAAACTATGAAAGCAACCACCCCAACACACACAAATGAAGTTGCATCAGGACACTATTCAAAAGGGCCAAAACACACTCTGCAGCACACCAGAACTACAAAAAGAGGAAGAGGGACACCTATACAAGGTATTCGCCAAAAACAGATACCCTCGCAATTTCATCAACAGATGCCTAAGGGAGAGACAACGGAACGAGGACATGCGGCACCCCAAAGGACTAGCCACACTACCGTACATCAGGAGCATTTCTGAACTGACAGCCAGACTACTGCGACCACTAGGACTCATAACAGCACACAAACCAACAGCCACGCTCAGACAACAACTCACCAGAACAAAGGACCCGATACCCAACATGAGCAAAACTAATGTCGTGTACAAAATCCCATGCAAGGACTGCACAAAACACTACATCGGACAAACAGGAAGACAGGTAACGATCCGTATACACGAACACCAACTAGCCACGAAACGACACGACCAGCTATCCTTAGTAGCCACACACACAGACGACAAGCAACATGAATTCGACTGGGACAACACTACCATTATAGGGCAAGCCAAACAGAGAACAGCCAGGGAATTCCTAGAGGCATGGCACTCATCCACAGACTCTATCAACAAACACATCGACCTGGACCCAATATACCGGCCACTACAGCGGACAGCTAGTGACAACTGGTAGCGGCAGAGACAAACCACTATAAATGCCGGAGGAAACAGCACAGAAGCGCTTCACAGGAGGCTCCCAAGCACTGAGGATGTCACCTAGACAGGGGACGAAACATTTGCAAGACAAATTCCCAGCTCGGCGAACAGAACCACAACAACTGCACCTCCATATTTTACATTTCCCTAACAGCAGAAACTATCAGTCAACCTCACCTTAGCAAGCTTCTTCAGAATTCTGTATATTACAATGAGATCACCTCTCATTCTTCTAAATTCCAGAGAATGGATGTTCAATTTACTCAGACTGTAATCAAAAGGTGGCCCCTCATCTCAGTGATCAATCCAGTGAAATACTAAACAAAAACAAAATATCTGCAGATGCTGGAAATCAGACACAAAACAGAGACCCAAAACATTGACCTCTGCTTTCTCGACATAGATGCTGCCAGACCTGTTGATTTTTCTCCAGCATTTCTGTTTTTGTTAAAATCTAGTGAACCTTCACTGTACTACTTCCAATACAAGTGTATCCTTTCTTAAATTTGGAGAAGTAAACTACACACAGAAGGTGAATTTTGCTGGGGTTTATGGGGGTTGTCTTATTTGCCAATGTAGTCTTCAGCTGGCCACATAAAAAAGAGGCTGCCCTGGAGCAATAGTTACGCAGTAATATGGGAGCAGCATCAAGCCTTGAGAGATGCTGACTTTTCTAATTTCCTGAGTATACCAGCATCACTGTAAGTAAGTGATGGATACTGTTGGAAGGAACCCCAAGAGGGGAGACAAAATGGATTCTAAACTCAAATACATCTGGGGATTTTGATCAGGGAGGGATCAGGGATACTAGGACCAAGAGTGGGGTATCAGTTCAGGGCACCCCCCTCAAAGAAAACATTCTCTTCTTTCCCACTCTTTCATCTGAGGTCGCTGGCTGGATCCTATATTCCACTTTCCCCAGTCCATTGTGTTCGAGCACAGTTCAACTAAGCTTCTGCTCCTCCTAACTTGAATCATCCTACCCACTTATTATTCTCATTTCATTAACCTGCACTTTTTCTCAGTCCCTCAACACCTCATACTTAAAATGCCTTGTATTCAATTATTTTTCTTTTTTTTATTAATCATGAGACGTGGGCATTGCTGGCTGACCAGCATTTATTGCTTGGTTGTCTTTGAGAAGGTAGCTGTGAGCTGCCTTTTTGAACTGCTGCAGTCCACATGCTGTAGGCAGACCCACAATGTCCTTAGGGAGGGTATTCCAGGATTTTGATCCAGTGAGTGGTTTGGAGGGGAACTTGCAGGTCGTGGTGTTCCCATGTATCTGTTGCTCTTGTCCTTCTCCATGAAAGTGATCATGGGTTTGGAAAGTGCTGTCTGGGAATCTCTGGTGAATTTCTGCAGTGCATCTTGTAGATAGTACACATTGCTAAACTGAGCAGCAGACATAGAGAGAGTGGACGCTTGCGGATGTGGTGTCAATCAAGTGAGCTGCTCATGGATGGTGTCAAGTGTCTTGAATATTGTTGGAGCTGCACCCATAACCTGCTTGATTATCCTGTAACCATCTATAGTGCTTCAACCAGTCTATTCATATGAGGAATTGCTCCATGCAAAGGAACAAGAACAAGAGAAAGAAGGAGATATAAATGGCAAGTTAACAGGAGATTGGACAATAATAGAGTGATTTTATCTGAGTGACAGAATGACCAGAAGAGCAAGATGTGCAAAAGAAAATTCCCGTGCAATTCAAAAGCATCATATATTCAATTTGTGACAAAAATACATGCATAGCTGTCCATCAGTGCGAGTTGTGCTATTTTAACCTACCTCTCCTTCCACATTAGCTACACTTGGCACTTCTGGCTCCAACACATGATCCGTCATAATTGACTTCAAATTTACTGAGTTCTACAGGTGGGCAATAATAAAAGTTAACATTAAATAGAAAAGGAAATGCAACCTTCTAGATCACTACAAAACATTCCAGAAAGAAGGAAAACAAGGACATCTACTGCTTCATAGCCAGGAATTGCTTTTCATCCTTTAAAAGAAAAGCAGGACCTTATTTTTAGAATCAATGTTGCATCGGGATAATCAGATAAGAAACTCTTAAGTGATTTGTTAAACTAAATCAAACAAATGCCAACCAAGGCCAAATTCGAACAGTGTCCTAGGAAAACAACTTTTTGATGAAATTTAAATTTAACTTCAAGTATCATGGGATAGTCTGTAATGATTCAGATACAAAGATTTGTTGGTTTGTTGCCTTCAAGTTGTACCATCCAAAGCCTTTGATTCAAAGTCCCATTTTAAGGTAAAGATGACACCTGCGGCTTTTGAATACAAAAAATTCTAGAATAGAGGGGTCTCTCCCAACATGTGGAATATCAAATATTTTGGGCTTTTAGGCAAGGCACATGTACAATAATTTCATTCTAATACTGAAATTTAGTCAAACTGATGGAAATGTGAGTTAGAATGATTTTCCATCAGATTGGGACAAATTTGTGCTCTACAGTTATGAGTTTATTTTCAATCAATTTTATGGGTTGTGGGCATTGCTGGCTGGCCAGCATTTATTGCCCATCTCTAGTTGCCCTTGATAAGATGATAGTGAGCTACCTTCTTTGCATCCAAGTGCTATAGGTTGACTCCACAATGCCCTTAGGGAAGGAATTCCAGGATTTTGACCCAGTGACAGTGAAGGAATGGTGACATATTTCCAAGTCAGAATGGTGAGTGGCTTGAAGGGAGCCTTGAAGATGGTGGTGTTCCCTTGTATTTGCTGTCCTTGTCCTTCTAGATTGAAGTAGTCTTGAGTTTGGAAGTTGCTGACTAAGGATCTTTGGTGAATTTCTGAATTGCAGATAATACATATTGTTGCTACTGAACATTGGTGGTGGAAAGAATGGATGCTTGAGGATGTGGTGCATTTCAAGCAGCTGTTTTTGTTACCAAGCTTCTTGAGTGTTGTTAGAACTGCATCCATCCAGGCAAATGGAGAGTATTTCATTACACTCCTGATTTGTGCCTGTAGACGGTGGACAGGCTTTGGAAAGTCAGGAGGTGAGTTACTTGCCACAATACCTGACCTGCTCTAGTAGTCACTGTGTTTATGTGTCGAGTCCAGTTGAGTTTCTGGTTAATGGTAACCACCAGGATGGTGACAATGGGGAGTTCAGTGATAGTGACGGTAACACCATTGAATGTCAAGGAGCAGTGGTTAGATTCACATGTAGACAAGGTGGTGAAGGTTTGCCGGTAGGAGACAGAGGGTGGTGATGGAGGATTGTTTTTTAGACTGGAGGCCTGTGACTAGCAGTGTTCCGCAAGGATCGATGCTGGGTCCACTTTTGTTTATCATTATATAAACGATTTGGAAAAGAATTTAGGAGGCATGGTTAGTAAATTTTTTGGATAACACCAAGATTGGTGGTATTGTTGACAGTGAAGAAGGCTATATAAGGTAACAAAGGGATCTTGATCGATTGGCCCTATGGGCTGAGAAGTGGTAGTTGGAGTTTAATTTGGATAAATGCAAGGTATTGCATTTTCGTAAAACCATCAAGAGCAAAACTTATATGGTTAATGGTAGGGCCCTGGATAGTGTGATCGAACAGAGTGACAAGGAGTTCAGGGGCATAGCTTTTTGAATGTTGTGTCACAGGTAAACAGGGTGATTAAGATAGCATTCAGCACACTTGCCTTCATTGGTCAGAGCTTTCAGTATAGGAGTTGGGATGGCTTGTTCGGCTGTACAAGACTAGAGAGAACATTTACAAGAGTGTTGTCAGGACTGGAGTGTTTGAGTTATAAGAAGAGGCTGTATAATTTTTCCCTGGACCATTGAGGCTGAGGTGTGACCTCTTTGAAGTTATAAAATCATGAGGGGCATAGATAAGGTGAATAACCAAGGTCTTATTCTAAGGGTAGGGGAGTCTAAAACTCGAGGAACTATGTTTAAAGTGAGAGGGGAGAGATTTTAAAATGGATCTGAGGGGCAACATTTTCACACAGAGGGTCCTGCGTATATGGAATGAGCTGCCAGAGGAAGTACGAGAGAGGCAGGTACAAATACAACACTTAAAAGACATTTAGACAGGTATATGAATAGGAAAGGGTTAGAGGGATATAGACCAAACACAGGCAAATGGACTAGTTATGTTTGGGATATCTGGTCAGCATGGACAAGTTGGACTGAAGGGTCTATTTCGGTGCTGTATGACTGTATGACTATGACTCTATTGGAGATGGTAACTGTTGATGATACGTTCCATTGCGAGTAGACTCAATTGGCCGGGTTGGATTTGTCCTACTTTTTTGTGTAAAACCTGGCAATTTTCCATATTGTCGTGTAGATGCTCATATTGTAACTGTATTGGAAGAGCTTGGCTAGGGGAGTGGCAAGTTCACTACTATGAAATGTTGTCAGGGCCCAGAGCCTTTGTAGAATCCAATGTCTCCAATCATGTGGAGTGAATCGAATTGGCATCTGTGAGACTGGGAACTATTGGAGGAGGCTCAGATGGATCATACACTTGGTACTTCTGGCTGAAGCTTGCTGTAAATGCTTTAGCCTTTTCATTTGGACTGATGTGCTAGGCGTTTTCATCTTTGAGGATGGAGATATTTGTGGAGCCATCATTCATTACTGTATATGGCAGGATTGTAGAGCTTAGATCTGATCCATTAGTTGTGGGATTGCTCAGCTTTGTCTATCAATTGCTGATTATGCTGTTTGACATGCAATTCATCATGTTTGGTAGCTTCACTGGGTTGACACCTGATTTCTGGGTATCCTTGATGTACTCTCCTGCACTCTCCATTTAACCAGGGTTGATCCCCTGGCTTGATGGTAATGGCCGAGTGGGGGATATATTGGGCCATGAGGTTGCATATTGTGCTGGAGTATAATTCTGCTGCTCTTGATGGCCCACAGTGCCTCATGGATGTGCAGGCTTGAGTTGCTAGATCTGTTCCAAGTCTATCCCATTTAGCACAGTAATAGTCCCAGACAGCATGATGGAGGGTATTCTCAATGTGAAAACAGGACTTCACCTGCGGGACTGTGCGGTGGTTACTCTTATCATGACTGTTACTTTGCTGTAAATTATTTCACTGTGCCCTTTACATTTAAATCTAAATCTGTGTGTCTGTGTGCAAAAAAATCCCAATCAACCACCCCACTTCACTTCCTCGACATAATACTATCATGGATAGATGCATCTGCAGCTGACAAATTGGTAAGGCTGAGGTCAAGTATGTTTTTCCCTCTTGTTGGTTCCCTTACTTCTTGCCACAGACCCAGTCTTAGGACCTGACCAGCTAGGTCAGTGGTGCTGCTACCAAACCACTCTTAGTGCTGGACACTGAAATCTGCCCACGAATACTATGTTTTCCACCATTGTCACCTCCAGCGATTCCTCCAAGTGTTGTTCAACACAGAGGAATAATGATTCATCAGCCAAGAGAGCACAGTGTCCTCCTGATAGTATAGCACTGCGCTGCTACCTCTGCTGGCTCTATCCTGTTGCTGGGACAGAACATATCCAGGGATGGTGATGGTGGTGTCTGTGACATTGTCTGTAAGATATCACTTTGTGAGTATGACTATATCAAGCTGTTGCTTGACTAGTCTGTGAGACAGCTCTCCCATTTTTGGTACTGGCCCCCAGATGATAATGAAGAGGGCTTTGTAGGATCGACAGAACTGTTTTTGCTGTTGTCATTTCCAGTGCCTATGGTCAATGTCCATCTGATTTCATTTCTTTGTTGAGACTTCATTCACAATTACAACCAAATGACTTAGGTAGGCGATTTCAGAGGCAGTTGAGAGTCGTCCACATTGCTATGGTATGGAGATTTATATTGGCCAGACCAGGTGAGAATGGCAGATTTCCTTCCCTGAAGGACATTAGTGAACCAGATGGGTTTTTCTGACAATCAGTAGATTCTTAATTCCAGACATTTTTTAACTGAATTCCACCAGCTGCCATAGTGGGATTTGAACCTAGGTGCCCAGAACATTAGCTAAGATTTGGATTAACAGTCTTGCCATAATATCACTAGGCCATCGCCTTGCATAAACAAAGACTGAACTTGTGTTGAAGTTTTTAATGCAGATGCATTTCCATTATTATTTAATTTTAACATCCCATGGGATACAAGGGCAAGTGGTAATTTGGATCCAAATTAGCTTATTGTCGAGGAAGTGAAGTGGGGTGGTTGATTGGGATTTTTTTGCACACAGACACACAGATTTAGATTTAAATGTAAAGGGCACAGTGAAGTAATTTACAGCAAAGTAACAGTCATGATACAGCATTTAGATATATTGTCAATCGTAAGGAAGACAGCTGTCACCTGCAGGAAGAAACCAATGGATTGGTCAAGAAACCAGAAAAGTGACAATGGAATTCAGTCCAAACATGTGTTAGATAACACATTTTTAAAGGGCAAACAAGGTAAGCGATTGCACAATAAATTATAAGATTCTGGAAAAGAGTGGAGGAACAGAAAAACGGCCAAGGAGTGCACGCCCACAGATTCCTGAAGGTAATAAGATCGATAGATAAGATTGCTAAGAAGACATATGGGATACTTTCCTTTTGCGGCTGAGGCACAGAATATAAAAGGAGAGAGTTTATCCCAGTTCCTGATGAAATCCCAGTTAGTCCAGTTAAGGAACATGCATGGACTTCTGGTCTCTGCATTATGGATAGCACTAGAGAGGGTTCAGAGGAGATTTATAAAGATATTGTCAGAGATAGAGACTAATTCTTTGAAGAGGTAACAAGTAGGTTAGACAAGGGAAACCTGGTAGATGTTATCTATCTAGACTTCCAAAAGGCCTTTGATAAGGTGCCTCACGGGAGGCTGCTGAGTAAGGTGAGGGCCCATTGTGTTTGAGGTGAGCTACTGGTATGGATTGGGGATTGGCTGTCTGGCAGAAGGCAGAGTTGGAATAAAAGGTTCTTTTTCGGAATGGCAGCTGGTGACAAGTGGGGTCCCGCAGGGTTCAGTGTTGGGGCCACAGCTGTTCACTTTATATATTAATTATCTGGATGAAGGGACTGGGGGCATCCTGGCGAAGTTCGCCAATGATACTAACTTAGGCAGACAGGTAGGTGGGGAGGCTGCAGAAAGATTTAGACAGTTTAGGTGAGTGGTCCAGGAAATGGCTGATGAAATTCAACGTGAGCAAGTGCGAGGTCTTGCACTTTGGAAATAAAGAATGTAGGCATGGACTATTTTTTTAATCAGTGAGAAAATTCATAAAGCCGAAGTACAAAGGGATCTGGGAATGCTAGTCCAGGATTGTCTAAAGGTTGATTTGCAGGTTGAGTCCATGATTAAGCAAGCAAATGTAATGTTGTCATTTATCTCAAGAGGGCTGGAATGTAAAAGCAGCAATGTGCTTCTGAGACTTTATAAAGCTCTGGTTAGGCCCCATTTAGAATATATTGTGTCCAAGTTTGGACCCCACACCTCAGGAAGGACATACTGGCACTGGAGCATGTCCAGTAGAGATTTACACGGATGATCCCTGGAATGGTAGCCCTAACATATGATGATTAGCTGAGGATCCTGGGATTGTATTCATTAGAGTTTGGAAGGTTGAGGGGAGATCTAATAGAAACTTACAAGATAATGCATGGTTTAGAAAGGATGGATGCTGGGAAATTGTTCCTGTTAGGCGGGGAGACTAGAACCCATGGGCACAGCCTTAAAATTAGAGGGGGTCAATTTAGAACAGAAATGAGGAGATATTTCTTCAGCTAGAGAGTGGTGGGCCTGTGGAATTCATTGTTATGGATTGCAGTGGAGGCTGGGATGTTGGGTGTCTTCAAGGCAGAGATTGATAAATTCTTGATCTTGCAAGGAATTAAGGGCTATAAGGAGAGTGCGATTAAGTGGAATTGAAATGCCCATTGGCCATGATTAAATGGCGGAGTGGACTCAATAGGCCAAATGGCCTTGCTTCCACTCCTATGTCTTATGGTCATATGATCTTCAAAACAGAATGAGAAAAGACTGGTTAAATCCAAGGATATTTTCTTTAGAACAGAAGAAGCTGAGGGCAGATTTAATTAAGGTGTACCAAATTATGAGAGGCCGAGAGAGTGGAACAGAGAGGTCATTAACCAGGGACTAGAGAATTCAAGTAATTGGCAGAAGGATAAGGAGTAGATTTGGGAATTGCTTATGCCCAGAGGTTGGTTTGCTGCCTGCACGAGTAATGGAAGCAGAAACTTTCTTTGCATTTAAAAAATGGAGATGTGCTAGTGCTACAATCTACATGGATATGGACCAAGCTGGATGGATGGTGGTTTTCCATTGACATAGACATTATGGGCTGCCATGCCATAAATTTTTTGTGAAACCTGAGGTAAACTCCAGCAATAAGGTCTGAATCCCTTGTAATGTGTGTAGACTGAAAATAACAAGCTACAGCACACCATAATCAAGTAATGATGGAAAGGATAAAAATTAGCACTGCACAGTGGATGAGAATAATAAACAGCATTAATGGCTTTGTATCAGTGAAGACACTGTTCACTTTGAAGGAAACACTGACTTGTGAGAGCAATGCAAGATTTGGCAATGGCATTAATCATACCTTTTTATATACTTCCTTTGGTGCTTTATCATCTCTAATCTTATTAAAGGCATTTTTGGGATGTGAAGCTGCACCCTTCAATCCACCTGGAACACCAGAAGCTTCCCGGTTCTTACGTCTTGTCTGAATCATACACAATAAACATATTAACAAGAGAACTTATGCCATAAGGAAATATATATTAAGATGGAATATAAAAGTTTATTTTCTAAAACCTGAGAGTTTTCTGAAAATTTACTGAACTGATTGGCATAATTTTTTTAACTGACTTTAACTTGAAAGTGGTAGCTTAAAATTTCTCACCATATTAATTTCTCCACTGCCTTTTTTCTCATTTGTGTCACACATGATATTCTTGCCCAATATGGTAGTGTGATTAGGGGTTTGGTGTGATCTACCACAAACTGCAACCAAAGCTAGTTCAATTGTGAATTTCCAATCTGAGGATAGTAGATTTTTGTTAACCAAAGGTATGTGGGATGTGGACTAAAGGCAGATATATGGATAGGTAATTTGTCAGTCATGATATTGATTAACAGAACAGTCTTGAGGGATAAAATAGCCTAATCCTATTTCTGTTTTGCTTTTCTTATTTTTGTCATCAGTCACAAGTGCCTTGTGCTTACTTTTCCCATAATTTACTCAAGTTTATACCACCAGTATCTAAATATTAGACCAAAACGAGTAGTTAAGGTGCTCTTTTAAATAGCACACCTGCCTCAGAGGAGGCTGTCACAACTTTAAAACAGAGGTCATGGCATCAATCTCCATTCCAGAAGCTTTAATCTAGCTCTCAATGAGTGTAATGAACATACAGACATAAAAATTGGGAGCACAAGGAGGCCATTTGGTCCTTCAAGCCCTTCTACTATTCAATAACATCATGGCTGATCTGATTGTGGCCCACACTCCACATTCTTGCCGACCCTCAATAACATTTGAAACCCTCATTAGACAAGTATCTATCTATCTTTACCTTAAATATATTTAATGACCTCACTTCCATTGTTCTCTGGGGGAGTGCTGAAGCTTCCACTATCCTTTTGAGAGAAAAAAATTCTTCTCACCCCTGTTTCAAATGGAATACCTTGTTTGTACAAAAAAAACTATGTCCCCTTGTTCTTGTCTGTTCCACAGTGAAGGGGAATCATCCTTTCATCAAACATCTGTCAAGTCCCCTCAAAACATTGTATTTCAAGAAGATCAGTCTCCTAAATCCTAATGCAGACAGCACTAGCCTTTCCACTCTTTTCTCAAAAGACAATTCACTTCCATCTTTAGTATTAGCTGACTGAACCTTCTCTGAAATGCTTCCAACACATTAAGATTAATATTGTAAATAGTACTCCATGATGACTGCACCAACACCATGCACAAAACATTTCTACTTTTATATTCCAATTCTCTTGCAATAAACAACAACATTCTCTTTGCCTTCTTAATCACTTGCCATACTTGCATAATAAATTCTTCAATTTGTATAACAGGACACCTAGATCCTTCTGTATCTCAGATTTCTGCAGTCATTCCCTGTTTAAATAACGTGCTACTTTTCTATTCTTCCAATGAAAATGGACATGAGCACATTTTCCCAATCATACTCCGTCTGAAGCATTTTTACCCAATCACTTCATCTATGTAAATCATTTGCAGAGTCCTTATGTCATCTCCACAACTTGGTTTCCTATCTATATTTTGCATCATTAGCTAAGTTAACAACTGGACACTCAGCCCCTTGATTCAAGATAGGTTGCATTGCTGAAGTGTCATTTTTGAGAGGAATGAGGTGTGAACTGTCCTCTCAGATGAGCATTAAAAATTCCATGGCATTTTTGAAGAGTAGTGGATTTCATAAAATCATAGAATCCCTACAGTGTGGAAACAAGGCCTTTGGCCCAACAAGTCCACACCAACCCTCCACACCCATTCTTCTACCCTATTAACCTATATTTACTCCTGACTAATGCACCTAACCTACATATCTCTGAACACTATGGGCAATTTAGCGTGGCCAATTAACCTGACCTGCACATCTTTGGAATCTGGGAGGAAACCAGAGCACCTGGAGGAAATCCACGGAGACATGGAGAGAATGTGTAATCTCCACACACAGTCGTCTGAGGCTGGAATTGAACCTGGTCCCTGGCACTGAGGTAGCAGTGCTAATGGCTGCTCCATTTCTCCAAGTATTCTCACCAATTCCTAAACTAACTCAACAAAATATATTTTATTGTGTTTGAGGGACTTTATTGTTTGAAAATTGACTTCCATGTTTCCCTAGATTATAACACTAACTGTGCTTCAGAAAGATTTAATTGGTTATTAAGCACTTTATGACATTAGAAGTACATGAAAGACAATATGTAAATACGGCTCTCAGGACAACTCCATACAACCTTGTAGGCGGTGCAAGATGTGTCAGAGTGTAGACATAGATACCACCATTACGCGTGGGGACACCTCCCACCTTGTACATGGCAGGTACTCATGTGATTCAGCCAACGTTGCCTACCTTATACATTGCAGGCAAGGATGCCCAGAGGCATGGTACATTGGGGAAACCGAGCAAAGGCTACGAAACGGATGAATGGGCACTGCACAACAACCAACAGACAGGAGGGTTCCCTCCCAGTTGTGGAACATTTCAGTGGTCCAGGACTTTCAGCCTCGGACCTTCGGGTGACCATCCTCCAAGGCGGACTTCGGGACAGGCAGCAGAGAAAAATGGCCGAGTAGAGGCTGATAGCTAAGTTCGGTACCCATAGGGAGGACCTCAACCGGGACCTTAGGTTCATGACACATTACAGGTGATCACCATTGCACTATACACACACACAGATACTCTTACACACACACACTCTCTCACACAAACAGGCACTCCTATACACACATACACATGGACACACATACACACAGACACGCACACAGACACCCACACACACCCTTACAGACACACACACTCCCACACTCACACATGCATCCCCTCACAGACTTAAGACACTGTGCACTCACTACACACACACATACACTTTCTCACACTCACAACCCCCAACCCAGACAGACACACACACAGACAGACAAAGCCCCACATGCACAAATGTATTTTGTGGGGTGAATTTGTACTTTCAGGGTTACATTGTACTTTGCTCAAAAACTGCATGCATTCATGTAAAACTCCATTACCTCACTTTTTAGATTAGAATCAATCTAAGTATCATGGCATAGACAGAGAACACAGGGGGCTAATACCTTCAACATATTAGGTAAAAACAATGACTGCAGATGCTGAAAACCAAATACTGGATTAGTGGTGCTGGAAGAGCACAGCAGTTCAGGCAGCATCCAACGAGCAGCGAAATCGACGTTTCGGGCAAAAGCCCTTCATCAGGAAAGGGCTTTTGCCCGAAACGTCGATTTCACTGCTCGTTGGATGCTGCCTGAACTGCTGTGCTCTTCCAGCACCACTAATCCACCTTCAACATATTGTCTAGCTATCACCCATTGTTAACAGCTAACCCGAGAATGCAACATTTTAAAAAAAAAATTGTGATTTACACATGAAAGAAGTGAAACTATCACTGTATTCTAACAGATGAAAGGCTTAACAGACAATTTTCAATGTATAATTTCAGTTACATCACACCGTAAATGTTTGCTATAAATTCTGTGTGTTAGGATTGAGCCCTCCACTACCACCTGATGAAGGAGCATCGCTCCGAAAGCTAGTGTGCTTCCAATTAAACCTGTTGGACTATAATCTGGCGTTGTGTGATTTTTAACTATGTAAATACAAGTGCATTCTTTTTCCCAGTCCACAATTCTGCAATATTCCTATTTTTCAAGCAACAATGTCTGGGGGTCATGAAAAGCGTTCTTGAAATAAAGATCTTTTGGTTTTGTGTAATCAGTAGTATTAAGCAACACACATCTCTCAGAAATTCTTGCAATATAAACTTGTAAAAATGACAAAGTCACTGTCCAGATATTGAACCATAATGATTTTTTGCATGTGAGGGGCACAGTTTATTATCCATCCAAAAACTTCGAAGTCTGCGTGGTAAATTGAATATGTTTAAGGAGAAGATAGACAGATTTTGAATTAGTAATGGGAGTGGGCAGAAAAGTAGAGTTGAGGCTGAGATAAGATCAGCCATGACTGCATTAAATGGCAAAGCAAAATCGAGAGGCTGAATTGCCTCATCCTTCTCCCTCTTCTTATTTTTTTATGATAAGCCTTGGTACTGTCCAAATGTTGAGCATTTTCAATGCTTATGGCAAAGTTTAAAGAGCCTGTGGTGAAGGAAAGTCAAAGTTTGGGTTCGTCATCAGATAATATCTACTTGAGTTTGTGGGTTTCTGCCATGGCCCTTCATATAGTGACCATACTGATTCTGAAAGCATAAATTTTGGGGTATATAGGGAAGGAAACCTCACAAGATATTGCAGTCTGGAGTGCAGAACTTGCTTGCTTTCCTTCTCCTCCATTGCTGTGCCTGAGGTTTGGGCTGTGGTAGCCCTGGGAACAGGTGCCAACAGCATTCAAACCCTGGGTTGGAACTGGTAACTGGATTGTATTGCAAGGGTTGGAAATTATGCAGTCAGTGACAGGGGAATCATAAAACTAGAGTCATGATGAAAGGGAGATCAGAGCCAAGGACTGGGGATCAAGTTGGGAGTGGAGTCAATTAACAGGAGGAGACATGGGAGTAGTGACTATCTCTTTTAATGCTTTGCTTCTTCCAGCTCCACATTCCAATAATATATTTACCTTCTTTGTTGCAGGTGATCACTGGATCAGGTTTCCTGAAAACTATTGATGTCCTCAAGATACCAATCTTAAAGAGTTTTTCTGAAAATAGGTAACTAGCCCAATAGTCACACACAGAGACGCCTGGCACCCGTTTCAGACAGAGAAAGGGGACGTCTCTTGTTTTGTCCTTACCGAATATGATGAGTAGAAATATGTATAGGGTGTTCTTGACCCATAATCTATCTTGATATTCTTTTCCAATACAATGTGCATTACGGAATATTACTACATTAATGTTACCTTTTCTAATATATCAAACTCATTGTAAGGGAGGATTTGATATGCTCCTCGAATCCGCTTCACACCTGGATACAATAAAGGAGCCATATTTACATATGCTACTCCATGAAATGAGACAGGTCCTTCTTCATCTGTCTGCAAATAAAAAATAACGATCACTGCAAAGAGTCTTTAGAGAAATTGAAATAGAATCTATTTTCATGCTATACTCGGTCCTCTTACTCAGTAATCTATCTCAATTTTTGTATCCAAACTATTTAAAGACAAAAACCAAGACACTTTTCTTTGCAGATAGAGTTTTATTAACTACTCAGTCTTACAGCTCTTTCTACAAACCAGTCCCACTTGTATCCTTTTACATATCCCCTTTTTGGCCTTTCTTTGCAAAGAAAGATTTTAGGAACGTTGAATTAAGCAGGCCCTCTGCTGGCTAATCAGGTATATCCATGATCTGCAGATTCTCTTCCTTTGGGTGGAAATGAAGGTGTAGATTACATCCATCCTCATTTTCCTTTTGCCTTTCTTTCTAATCAATCGGTCTCAAAGGTGACTGTGCAACTCCCAACATAGCAGCTCCAGACATCATGATCTATGGCCTGCATCACCCACTAGTGATGGTCTTTGTGGCACTTAGAGAGACTTCTTCAGAAAGTCCTTCAGACGTTTATTTGGAGGGCCCTCTTTTCTGTTTATAAATGGTCAGTTTCCTGTATCGCCTGATATTGGACAGGCAACTGTCGTCCATCTAGCCAGGATGACCCACCCAATGCATTTAGCTTTGTAGGAGGAAGGCTTTGATGCTGGGAATGTTGAGTGTTTCCAGCACATCACTGTTGTTAATGTGGTGCTGCCAGCACATTACAACTACAACAGTATCTTCTTTTTCTTTAAAATTCCTTGTGGGATTGGGCATTGCCAACTGTGTCAGCATTTATTGTCCATTGCCTTCTCTTGAATGGATTTCTCTGCTATCCCTCTTACACACTGAGTCCATTTGATTGAGAAAACTAAAGGACTTCAGTATGTAATTCATAGGCCAGATTGGACACTAGAACTGAAACCCTGACTCCTATTATAGATTCTTAATATACTAAGCACTAATATAGATGATTAATGTAGGCAACAAATAACAACTAACTGAGAGACAGGACAAGAGAAAATATTTTGAAATATAAAATACAGAAATAATGTTATTTGGCAAAATGATGAATGTATTGTGCACATCCAACTCTTAAAAAAATCCTCAGCACTGGGTGGCACGGTGGCACAGTGGTTAGCACTGCTGCCTCACAGCGCCTGAGACCCGGGTTCAATTCCCGCCTCAGGCGACTGACTGTGTGGAGTTTGCACGTTCTCCCCATGTCTGCGTGGGTTTCCTCCGGGTGCTCCGGTTTCCTCCCACAGTCCAAAGATGTGCAGGCCAGGTGAATTGGCCATGCTAAATTGCCCATAGTGTTAGGTAAGGGGTAAATGTAGATGTAGGGGTATGGGTGGGTTACGCTTCGGCGGGGCGGTGTGGACTTGTTGGGCCGAAGGGCCTGTTTCCACACTGTAAGTAATCTAATCTAATCTAATCTAATCTAATATGGTACTGTTCTGGATGTAAGTTTGCTCACTGAGTTGGAAGGTTCGTTTTCAGACGTTACATCATCAATTTGATTAAATTTGCCTTTGAGCAGTCAGTGAATGAAGTGAACATGTTCAGCTGCTTCTATTCATAACATCAATAGCTTTTCCTTTGTAACATAATGTCTGATGCCAATAAAATGTGGACATATTTTCGCAGTTATTTTGTCTTTCTCCTCTGAGTGCTTATTTGTTTAATCATTGTGTAGCATATCCTCAACAATTGCCATAAGCTGGAAATTGACGTTAGTAAAGGACAACTCTGTTATTTTTAATACAGTACCATATTAGCAAGTTTTGAGAAGATATGTAGCTCAGGTTGATGTTCTGGATGTAGGTTTGCTCACTGAGCTGGAAGGTTCATTTTCAGACATTTCGTCACCATACTAGGTTACATCATCAGTGAGCCTCTGGTGAAGCACTGGTGTTAGTGACCCGCTTTCTACTTATGTGTTTCGGTGATGTCATTTCCTGTGGTGATGCCATTTCCTGTGGCGATATCATTTCCTGTTCTTTTCTTAGAGGATGGTAAATGGGGTCCAAGTCGATGTGTTTGCTGGTAGAGTTCCGGCTGGAATGCCATGCTTCTAGGAATTCTCGTGCGTGTCTCTGTTTGTCTTGTCTTAGGATGGATGTGTTGTCCCAGTTGAAGTGGTGTCCTTCCTCATCTGTATGTAAGGATACTACTGAGAGTGGGACATTGATGTTATGAATAGAAGCAGCTGAACATGTTCACTTCATCCACTGACTGCTCAAAGGCAAATTTCATCAATTCATAGAATCCCTACAGTGTGGAAACAGGCCTTTTGACCCAACAAGTCCACACCGACCCTCCAAAGAGTAACCCACCCAGTCCCATTCCCCTAACTTATTATCCTCTACTTATCCCAGACTAGTGCAGCTAATTTATACATCCCTGAACACTATGGGCAATTTAGCATGACCAATTCATCTAAGCTGCACATCATTGGATTGTGGGAGGAAACCGAAGCACCCAGAGGAAACCCACATAGACACAGGGAGAATGTGCAAATGCCACACAGACAGTTGCCTGAAGCTGGAATTGAATCCGGGTCCCTGGCGCTTTCATGCATTAGTGCTAACCACTGAGCCACTGTGCTGCCTCTTCAGCCAAAGTTCACGTTTGGCTTTTTCTTTACAATTATTGCAAGGGGATATTTCAGGGGTATACACAAATGAAAAACTCTGGCAAGCATTACTAAATACAGCCAATGATATCTGTCTGCTGCATGCAACTTGTGGATGATTGAAATGATCATAAGTGGTAAGCAACAAGGAAAAATTGAAAATATTATTAGGTTGCCTTGAATATCATTTTGTAACAGCCTAGTTCCCAGAAATCATGCTGTGGACTAGGAATGCAGATTTTACATCCAGCTAATTTCCTAGGCTAGATAGTAGTGAATCACAGTCAGAACATTTGAAGTCATGTCCCTGTTTGGTGCAACATCAGAAGCCATGTGGATGCCCTTGGTGTTACTAGAATAGGAAATATGATCAGACATTTTTGAATTTAAAATGGATAGTTGTTAAATAAGACAGCCATCTTATTTTTATATGTTGGACAATAAAAAAAAGCTCTCAATGTTTTCCTTACCTTTTTCTCAAAAAACTTCTGTAAGTAATTAACTGACCTTTTCAATTTTGCTGGCTTTTCCTCCTGCCTTAGCTGGAGGAGCTAATGGTACACGCTTGATCTCCACAGGGATGTACATGGATTCAGCTATGTACTTCTGCAGTCTGAAAGAAATTCATTTTTATAAATTAAGAAAAAGACTCCTCTTAGATATTCAATGTTTCCTTTTCGCCTCTCTTTTACCCTGTGAATAACCAAACTAGAGCAGATGAACCTCCTCATCCATCTTTGCAACACAACTTAAAAATGGTTTATTTTACATAACAGCCAAAGGCGTAGGATTAGGGTCTTATTGCTAACAGCGCAGTTGAAGGGAAACAAAAGAGAGAGGTGAAGAGGAAACAAAAAGTGAGGAAATGGGGAGACTAATGATTATGGTATTAGTTTTAGACAACTTATCAGAAATTACAATCAAAGGTGTCGATACTCAACTGGAAAAAGACGAATTTTCATGAGTTCAAAAGGCACTGAAATGGGTAGATTGAAAACATAGAGGAGATTTTTCCTAAGCGCTGAATGATGTGGGCATTAGGGTGAAGTTGGGATAGTCGAGTGAGATGATCAGTGACGAGCTTCTCAACGTCAAGAGCAATTTTCTATTTTCCAACCAAGTTTTGCACTCTGAGCTCAATTTCATACAGGATCTTATGGCTACCCCACAGCAGAGAATTTTAACCCTATCAGTTTGTGCTGGATTCAACTTCACAAATTACACATAAACACTGCTGATCTCAATTCCTGGTTATGTTGACTTATGACTGTTACCTCCTCAAAGCCTCAGGCTCCATAAAGCAGCGTCTCTCTATGTTCCATGTGATATGCTTTTTGTCGCTTTCTGCCTCTGTTCTGAATGCCCAATCCTGAATAGTAAAGAGAAATAATTCCAAATGTTTCTCTTGTTGAACATAGACTACATCTCTATATGTAATTATATATCTATATAGAATAGGAGAAAGTAAGGACTGCAGATGCTGGAGATCAGAGTTGAGAAAAGCATAGCAGGTCAGGCAGCATCCGAGGAGCAGGAGAATCGATGTTTCATCAGGAATGAGGCTCC